>NC_058419.1:7652384-7739264 GCF_002201575.2 Neomonachus schauinslandi | reverse complement strand
CTCTCTGTGACCAGCACTGTTCCAGGCAGGGCGCTGCACAAAGCTGGTCTCAAGGTCAATCCTGACCAGTGCCTGCGTGCATGCTCACGTGTAGCTTTCGTGTACCGACAAACCAATCATGAGGATGACTCTGCCCAAGAATTTTCAGAAATGCTAGATAACGGTGACCCCGTGTTCACTGACTGTCATCTTTCTCTCTATGGGGATACCCTCACAAGCTGTACATTTACCTCAATGACTCCCAAGGTTGTTGAAAACAAGATTGTAGGTATATGTCCACTTCTAAAAGGAAGTATCTTCATTTTTTCTCAACTGTAGGTGTTCACATTTTGAAGAACTGAACACTGAAATCATGTTCAGGATCTCAGAGATCACACCCAGGTACGTTCCAGGCCCCTCCTATATCCACAGCAAAAAGTCAAAGACACTTGCCTTTCGAAGCCATGGCCGGTCTAAAGGGGACTACAAATGTTTTTTAGGGTGACTCACACAGACAAATCCTAGTAATACACAGACTGACAGACACATTTCTGTGTAGGGCACTGCACACAGCATGGCTCAAATTTGAGGAGTATCTAGGTCCCCTCTCTATTGTCGACTTTAGCTCTCTGTCTACCCTGTCTTAAGAAGAAACTAATATTTTAGTATTTAGTATTTTAAAATATATAAATATTTTAACGTAACTTAGAAAACTATGACTTAGTGCCTGTAAGTAACTGACACCACACTGACACCTCCCTAGTGGGAGTGCCTCGCTTTCTCTACCTTTAACTAGAAGACTGTGAGGATCTAGAGAGAAGAAGCTTGTTTATGTATCTTCTTCCTCTACTAAAAAGTATCTTCATTTTCTCTAATCTGTAGGTGTTCACATCTGTTGGGGATGTCTATTGACAGATAAATGAATAAAAAAAAGGTGGTATATACAAAGAATGGAATATTACTCAGCCATCAAAAAAATGAAATCTTACCATTTACAATGACTTGGATGGAACTAGAGCGTATTATGCTAAGCAAAATAAGTCAATCAGAGAAAAGAATTATTATATGATTTCACTGATATGTGGAATTTAAGAAATAAAACAGGATCATAGGGGGAGGGAGGGAAAAAATAGACAAAAGCAGAAGGGAGGGAAACCATAAGAGACTCAACTCTAGGGAACAAACTGAGGGTTGCTGGAGGCGAGGTGGGTGGGCGGATTGGGGAAACTGGGTAGTAGACATTAAGGAGGGCACGTGATATAATGAGCACTGGGTGGTATATGCAACTGATGAATCAATGAACTCTACCTCTGAAAATAATAATACACTATAGTATAAATAAATTTTTAAAATTAGGAATAAATAAAATTAACTAATTAATTAAGTGACTGGAACCTTTTGGGGAGGGCACTGCAAACAGCATGGCTTCAAGGTGAACGTTCACAGAACACCCAATGCTCTCAAATGCAACTTTCATGTCACTACCCACTATATCATGATGATGGTCAACAAGATTTTTCCATACCATAAACAAGTCCAACCCACTTCCTTCCAACTTGCATAACCCTCTGGGTGGATCCCCTCACTTGCTCCAAATTACCAGGCTGATTAGGAGGACCCGGTGAGAACTGGCTGGTTCCTATGTCTCTTCTTCTACGAGGAAGAATCTTCTTGTTTAACCTGGAAGTGTTCAGAACGTCAGGAATGGAACACTATTATCATTTCGAGGATATGTGCGGTCAGAACCAGATGACTAACAAAGATGTTCTTGAAGGCTACCCTATCTATTGTTAATGGTGAGCTTTACTCTACCCAGGCTGGCAGTCACTACAAGTTAAGTCTGTTTTGACCACCTTTCTGGGTAGGGCACTGCACACAGTGTGGATCCATGTACAGAACCAACCCAACCCCCCTGCATTCTTAAATGGAGCTTTCTTCTCTCTCCCCGCAAAATCATGCTGACTGTACTTAAGATGTTTTCATAATCCCGGACAGTTCCAAACTACTACCCTCCAACTTGTATGTCTTCTCAGTGGGGATGCCCTGACTTTCTCTATGTTTATCGGAACCATTAGGAGGGCCCAGGGACTCCCTGCTAGGTGGGGAGCCTGCTTCTCCCTCTCCTCCCCGCTCAGTGTTCTCACTCGCTATCTCTGTCTCTGGCTCTTAAATAAATAAATAAAATCTTTAAAAAAAAAAAAAAGGAGGGCCCAGGGAGTACCAGCTTGTTCCTGCTTTGTCGTATTCTTTACAAAGTTATCTTCACAATACCTAACCTTTGAGTGTTCACCCTATTAAGAATAGAACACTGAGGGGTGCCTGGGTGGCTCAGTTGGTTAAACGTCTGCCTTCGGCTCAGGTCATGATCCTAGGGTCCTGGGATCTAGCCCCGCATCGGACTCCCTGCTCTGCGGGAAGCCTGCGTCTCCCTCTCCCACTTTCCCTGCTTGTGTTCCCTTCTCTTGCTGTGTCTCTGTCAAATAAATAAAATCTTAAAAAAAAAAAAAAATAGAACACTGAAATCACCTTGATGATTGTGGAGATTCAGGTGGCTCCCAGGGCCCTCCTCAGTTCAAGCAGGCAGCACAAGGATGCTGGCCCATCTACCTCCATCCCAGTCGAAAGGCCTCCACAAATGTTGTTCTTGAATGCATCCCTCTACCCAGAGAGGCACCGACTACACATTGCCTCCGTGATCAGCACCTCTCTGGGCAGGGCGCTGCAGACAACATAACTCGAGGAGAAGACCCATGTAGTAACCCTAGAACTGTCAACTGTAGCTTTCATCTCTCTCCCAACCACATCATGATGACTTCTGATACTAAATAACGCGATCCCACTTCCCTCCAACATACAAACCCCCCTCAGTGTGGATGCCCTCCTCCACCTGACATTTACCCGGGTGATTATGAGGACCCAGAAACAATAAGGCAGTTCCTACGGTCATTTCTTCAGTCTGAAAAATCTTAGGAAGAATCTCCCGAGGCACTCAGTGCTACTTGGAGGGTTCTGTGGACCCAGAGAGAACAAGCTTGATCCTGTGTTCTCCTCTTCTTTTAGAAGTATTTTCATGGTCTCCCATCAATAGGTGCTCACATTGTCAGGAACGGAAAACTGAAGTCATCTTGGGGATGTGGGAGGGAGATCCAGCTGGGTGCCAGGGCCTCCAGAGTTCACAGCAGGCCACTCAAGGTCATATGCTTGTCCATCCCCATCACCATTCTGAAGGCCACCACAAATGTTGTTCTTGTGGTGCGCTATTCTACCTAGAGGGGACATTCCATGTCATCAACTGATCGGCAGCTTCTGGGGTCGGGAACCACACAAAGGATGGCTTCACTGTGCAGCACCTGGCCGGTCCTACTCTCTCAAATGTGGTTTTCATTGCTCTCCCCACATCATGACGACTGTACCCAGTGTTTTCCTGTACCCCGGACAATGCTGACACACTGCCTTCCAATTTTCATCCTTCCCTCAATGAGCATCCAGTCACCTGCTCCATGTTTACCTTGACGATTAGGAGGACTGAGGGAGAACAAGCTCATTTATGTTGTCTTTTTTACGGGGAATGCACTTAATCTTCTCTAACCTGTAGGTTTCCACACTATTAGGAAGGCCAATTTTAAAATTATTCGCTTCTTCTGAAGAAAACAAAAACTGTCTGACACATCCGCTCCACCTCCTTCCCCCTCAAATCTCTTCAAGCCACATACACAGAAAACAGTGTCAAGACACCCAAAATCCCCTAATGAGAACTCAAGATATACATTCGAAATAGCAAGGACAGAAAGTTAATTTCCTCCCCATCCTTTGGGAGGCAACTGAACTTTTTAATTCATCTCCGCTGAATTCCAGACAAGAAATGAATTTAGATCCAAAGGCTGTCCTTTTCTTCCTGTCAGCTCATGATTTCTTCTACCCTTCCCAGGGAGTCTGAGTGTTCAAAGTGTAGTTTCCGATCTTTACATTCTGAGACCGAGGCCTGTTTTGCTCACTTTCCCTGAACGAGAAAATGGAGGAGATTCCTTACTCTGGACGAACTTTTGTCAGGATTGGAATCTCACTCTCACTCCCACCTGAAGCTGTCAACCTACAGAAGGCTTCCCTTGTCATCCCTGGGCAAAGCCTGACACAGATGTGGACAAAGACTCATGTCTTTTCTTTACCAAGGTAAAATTAAGACTTGATTCAGAGCAGGAAGAAATATGCCAATTCTCCGGGACCCTGAACATCAATAAATGCGTGAGGACAAACATTTATAAACAGTCCCCCATAATTTTAATCTGCCACTGATTCTTAGGCAGCATATTTAGCACATACAGAAGCAGGTAGACTGTTTACCATGGGGCAAACAAGCCCCAAAGAGATCAGTGACAATGTGAGATGCTATTAAGTATTTCATTGCTCTGTAGCTTAAGTTATGTGAAAAAAAAATGAGCAAAAATAAGAGTAAAAAACCACGAGAATTTGTATTTCTAAAATGCTTATTTACATAGCAGGTAATGGACCTGAGGCTTTCATGTAGGTTTTCTCATTTACCCAAATGACAAATTCATGTCAATTTTTGCGCTTTAAATAGTTACAGTTGTCATAGTTAATGTTAGGTATACTTAGTTATTGTTAGAACCATGATTAGAGGGGTACCTGGGTGGCTCAGTTAGTTAAGCGTCCAACTCTTGATCTCAACTCAGGTCTTGTTCTCAGGCTGGTGAGTTCAAGCCAAGTGTAGGGCTCCATGCTGGATGTGGAGCCTACTTAGGAAAAAAAAAAGAAAGAAAATGAGGGGTGCTGAGTGGCTCAGTTGGTTAAGCATCTGCCTTCAGCTCGGGTCATGATCTTGGGGTCCTGGGATCGAGTTCCGCAACGGGCTTCCCACATAGCAGTGTGTCTGCTTCTCCCTCTCCCTCTGCTCCTCCTCCCCGACTTGAGCTCTCTCTTAAATAAACAAAATCTTAAAAAAAAAAAAAAAGAAAATTAAAGTAATGCAGGGGTGCCTGGGTGGCTCAGGCCTGAGTTGCTTAAGTCCTGCACACACCCAAGAAAAGCCCATTTTCAGTGCTAGTCTTCGGCAGATGCCTAGGAACTTAGCTCTGACTACTTCAAATGTATTTTGTATGTCTTTTGAAACACTGAACCAGTGTGACCAAGGAGTTTATGCTAACACTGTGATTTATAGTGAACACCTGTTTTTGCTCTGTGAGTCTACTTTGAATAGCTGAGGTCAATCATGGAAATGCTACATGTCTAAGTGACGGATCCCCAATAAAAACACTGGATACCTAAGGCTTGGGGAAGCTTCTCTAGTTGGCAACACTTCCCACATGTTGTCACACATCATTCCTAGGAGAATCAAGCACATTCCTTGTGCCTCCACTGGGAGGGGCATTTGGAAGCTTATGCCTGGTTTCTCCTGGAATTCAGGCCATATCTTTTCCCTTTATTGATTTTAATCTGTGTCCTTTCACAGTAAAAAACTAGAACAATGAGTATAACCACTTCTGGGTACTATTAATCCTTTTAGGGAAACACTGAGCCACTGTATGGTCTTAGGTATCCCCTTATCAAAACAAAATCCCATACTTGGGGCACCTGGGTGGCTCAGTTGGTTGAGTATCCAAGGCTTGACTTTGGCTCAGGTCCTGATCTGGGGGTTGTGGGGTTGAGCTCCATGTTGGGCTCCATGCACTCAGTGCAGAGTCTGCTTCAGATTCTCCCCTTCCTTCTGCTCCCCAGCCCATGCCCCGCTCTCTCTTTTTCAAAAAAATGAGAAAAAAGAAAAAGAGAAAAGAAAAGAAAATGCCGTACTTAACCAAGTATCATTTACATATGACATGGTACTCTTCTCCTTACTTTCACAGCAGGCAATTCACTCAGGGATTCTATGTAGATTCTCTCACTCACTCTCATGAGAAATCTGTTACTGAATCTTTTACTAACTCAACAACAGACTTGTCATGAGGATCAGTGCAAAAACACACAAAGATACTTTTGGATCCTTAAAAACAGCAGAAATACAAAGATACTATTTTATTGTGGCATGCCATGGCACATCTGAAAAAGAAAAATTAATTATGACATATTCAGCTGCTACCATTCTACTTTATCTACTAGATAGGAAGCTCTCAGTAATTCTTTTATAATTCACCATCAATATTCAATTATATTTCTTTAAACCAAATTGTCTCAAGAGTTTGTTGTTTCAGATACAGGATAGGACAACTCAGGAGCTGGCAGGAAAGTCCTTCTGAATTCATGATAGGATGACACTCTTCTCAGAATGGAAGTATTCCCGAACCACATTACTGATTATGATGGTGTTGTTCATGTTTAAGGATTCACATTCTCCAGTTTTACTGTGTGCAGGTGACTGCAAAGGCCCAACTCCATCAACTGGAAACAATGTGGCTTCAGTAACTGCACACCAATGTTTTGCTACCTGACTTCTCTGGATTAATACATGCATGTAGTGCTAACTTAACAGAGATCAACCCTGTTTATCCTCAGACCATGAGGTCTAATACAGAAGCTGGCCAATGCATTCAAATGTATTATCATCCTAAATTTATTATCACTGGTAGGGTATGATATTGTTTAAGACCATCATGATAGGTTCAAGGCAAAAAGAACAGGAGATAAAATATTCATTATGTAAATCCCAATACTGGGTATAAAATCTGGAGAGATCAGCATTTGCAACCAGGCAGCCTCCAATGCATTTTCTGCATATGGGTATACGGATATATGGGTACATATGTGTAGACACACACAGACACACATCCCTCAGCATGTAATCCATATATTGGATAATATTTGGGTAATATTCTGGAGAATATATAAATATTAATGGGCAGAACGAATCCCAATACTCATGTGCAAAAAGAGCACAAAACCACAATTACTAGAACCTGCACAAAGGTCTGCATGTTTCTAGGCACATCAAATAATATGCTGAATGTGTATATATTTAAAATGCCACCAGGAAGATACCAGTATGTATGTAGTAAGAAATTATTTAATATCTCATTATAAATCATTGCCTTATTTCATATTTTCAGTAAACAACTACTAATCTCATTAATACTTAATACAGCAATATATTTTATCTTAAAAATCCACTTGTGGGCGCCTGGGTGGCTCAGTCGTTAAGCGTCTGCCTTTGGCTTAGGTCATGATCCCAGGGTCCTGGGATTGAGCCCCCCATTGGGCTCCCTGCTCCGCAGGAAGCCTGCTTCTCCCTCTCCCACTCCCCCTGCTTGTGTTTCCTCTCTCACTGTGTCTCTCTCTGTCAAATAAATAAATAAAATCTTTAAAAAAATAATAATAAAAAAATAAAAATCCACTTGTAATGAGACACAAGAGAATATTTTAAGCCTCAGCAGGTCTCCGCATTTCCAGGCTCCTAGTATTTGGTAACGAGATTACTGCCTCTAGATTAGATGGAGGAACAGGGACCCTAATTTATCTGCTGTCTTAAACTGGAAGAAAACTATAGGAGAAAAAATATTTTTCAGACACCACACATCAGTCAACTCGTGGCAGTGATCTGTGAGAGGGAGAACAACCAAGGAGAACTCATCTACCTGCTCAGAGAGAACACTGGTTCTCATCCTGGGAGGGGGAACCCCAGCAAACACTAGTGATTTCCCATATGAACAGATTGAAATGAAAAAAAATGATCATCTCAATAGATGTGGACAAATACTTGGCCAAATATTTCATCTGTATCTGGAAAATAGTATCAGTGAATTAGGCATAACAAAGTAATATCCTCCAATCTACTGAAGAGCATCTACAGAGACCTACATCTAACATAAGACTTACTTGTGTAAGATCTAATGCTTCAACTCGGGAGATCAGGAACCAGGCCAACATGCACTCACCATTTCTACTTAACAATGATGCAGAGTTCTAAGTAATGAAATAAGGTGATGACACTTTTAGAATTTTCAACCTTAGATGGACAAAATGAACAGTTTGTCATTCACAAATATGAACTTTCCCCAAGTATGTTTGCACTATAAATAAATGATTTCTATCAGCATAGATCATATCAAGTATGTAAATTGAATAATCAGCATATATTTGATTATGTAGATGAAAACCCCCCCAACAGATTCTATGAGTGATAACTTAAGATACTCTTATTAGTAATAAAATAGCAGTGTTCTTAAGACTGGAAGCATTATTGGCGCTCCTGGGTGGCTCAGTCGTTAAGCATCTGCCTTCAGCTCAGGTCGTGATCCCGGGGTCCTGGGATGGAGTCCCGCATAGGGCTCCCTGCTCTGCGGGAGGTCTGCTTCTCCTTCCCCGCTCCCCCTGCTTGTGTTCCCTCTCCGGCTGTCTCTCTCTCTGTCAAATATAATCTTTAAAAAAAAAGACTGGAAGAATTATTATAACACTAGTAGTTATGATAATAATAAAAACATGCTAAATGATTGTTCCCAGCAGATACCCAGACTTCCATATGCATTTCCACATTTGAAACCCACAACAAATCTGCACCAAAGAAAGCTTTGGTCTGCCTTAAGGATTGAGGAAATGTGCAGGAAATGTGGAATCTGAAAAGCTACAGAAGTGCAAAAGGAATCACTGTAACACAGTAACAAATTCTATACCTATTAAATACCACTTACATAGGACAGAATTCCTATTTGCTACTTACATATTTAACTGTCAAGATATGAATTCATTCAGTAATTCAGAATAGGAGGTAAAATTCTTTACTCCTACACCAAATTCTCTAGGTAGCAGCACTTCAGGGAGACACCATGACAGATCTACTGAGGATACAGAGCCCCCCAAAACCATGATTCTAGAGCTCAGTTTCCAAATAAAATGATCTCTTTACAAGAACTGAAGATGCTAAGAAAGGCACCACCCAGAAAGGAAGGTGCTATTTTTGCCTTTTGTTATTCTGATTTAAAGCATTTACCAGTGGGGGCGCCTGGGTGGCTCAGATGGTTGGGCGTCTGCCTTCGGCTCAGGTCATGATCCCAGGGTCCTGGGATCGAGTCCCACATCGAGTCCCACATCGGGCTCCCTGCTCCTTGGGAGCCCGCTCCTCCCTCTGCCTCTCTCTCTCTCTCTCTCATGAATAAATAAAAATGAAAAAAAAAAAATCTTTAAAGCATTTACCAGTGGGATTATGGGGTAAGATAATTTTAAAAAATCTATTTTGGAATCCGTGTAAAAGTTTTATTTATTTATTTATTTTTTTAAAAGATTTTATTTATTTATTTGAGAGAGAATGAGAGAGAGAGAAAGCACATGAGAGGGGGGAGGGTCAGAGGGAGAAGCAGACTCCCTGACAAGCAGGGAGCCTGATGTGGGACTCGATCCAGGGACTCCAAGATCATGACCCGAGCCGAAGGCAGTCGCCCAACCAACTGAGCCACCCAGGCGCCCCAAAAGTTTTCTAATCCAAATAGTATCATCTGAAAGTAACAAAGAGGTAAGGAGATGGGGCAAAAGGTAATATACAAAACTCAGTACGTACCTTGTCCATGACTTAAAAATCAGTATTTATGATGAAAATAAAAGAATCAAATAGAAAAAGTTAATTGCTATATTTAACTTCATATTCTTTTCAGACATCTATAGAAAGGCAATATGGGTTTCCCAAAGAACATAAAAACTAGACTTCTAACATGCACCTTTATCAGGGAATGAGCAAGATCTTATTAGGCTGGGGAAGTTAATACAGATTTGTAGATCATTTCATTAAATACTCATAAGCCTTTGTCATGTAATATTAAGCACTTTTAGAACACAGTAGAACACTGTTAGAATGAAGTGATATATTTCAAATACATTCATATGCTAAAATGTGACAGACATTAAGTGTTTATATTATCACTACATTCATTTGTACACTAATCGACCTAAATGCATTAGTGACAGTGATGTCTTCTTTAGAAATTTCTAACACACAATGTATTAGGCTTTGAAATCTTAATAGTTAAGATTAACATCCATTTTTCCATCACCCAGATTTACTGCCTGTCTCTGGTTTGTCTGGGATCCAGATGGCTGACGAGGCCCACTGTATCAACTTAGAAGCAAAGTTATTCAGTTGCTTACACGCTACACATTAACCTCATGGAACCCATCCAGATTAATTTCAGAAAATGTGAAAATTAAGGAGTATGTCATTTTGTCTCTACATGTCCCCAGATCCTTGACCCAGTAGAAAGTGATTATTAAACATGCTCTTATTTTTACCAAAGTTGTAATACTCATCTATTTCATACTACTGCTATTACTTCAACTAGAGCTGCTGCTGTTGGTATGAATACTAGCAAGAGAAGGAGGAGTTCTATTTCATAACTGATAACTTACCTGGCATGCAATAGCCATGATCCTTCTAAGTAGACAGTCTCATCTGACCCTTACGTCAAACTTGGGTCACTAAATCATTTACTACCTCACTGACATGGGTTAGTTTTGAGGATTCATCAGGTAATATGAGTAGATCCTCCTAGAACCTACAAAGCAAGAGAGAAAAGGAATAATTTTAACTAACATCCAATACCTAAAATAAATTATGACATGCTTATTTCCTTTTCATAACCTACTTAACTATCAAAAAATGGTATTTTCTTGTCCAGTTCCATGACCTGATAATTCAATGTCACTATTAAATATTGCTATTCTTGGGGCGCCTGGGTGGCTCAGTCATTAAGCGTCTGCCTTCAGCTCAGGTCATGATCCCAGGGTCCTGGGATTGAGCCCAGCATCGGGCTCCCTGCTCAGCGGGAAGCCTGCTTGCTTCTCCCTCTCCACTCCCCCTACTTGTGTTCCTGCTGTCACTATCTCTCTTTCTGTCAAATAAATAAATAAAATCTTTAAAAAAATATATTGCTATTCTTTAAAGCAAAAGATCTCTAGGTATTCGTTCTTCAATTAGAGGATTATAAAAACCTTCAAGGGGCTGGCAGCGAAACTTTACCAATCCATTATAGGAATGTGGACTTGTTAGAATTGGAAGAGAACTTTGCAGCGTATCACGGACTATAATGTAAAATGAGTCTGTATTTACTAAAATCAATTCTAAAAATAGATTATCATATTCCACCTAAAACATAAAATAATTCCACCAGTAGATAACTGTGACTGGGATATGAAGAATACCTATGTTTTAACATTACTGTTTTTAAATTTACTTAATACCCATCTATAATCAACAATGTCAACATTATGTTAAAGGAAGTTTGAAAAAATGCTTCTACTGTCCCCCTCTTAATATAAATGGATGATATTAATATCAGGAAAACCAGAGACAGGAATACAAATGTAGTGAACTGGCCACCTTAGCTTGAAAATGGCATTATCAAAGAATAGAGTAGTTAACGCAAAATGATTTTGGTTTACGAAGCCAAAGAAAATTTCCTACAACAAAACTAAACGCTCAAATGGCTTAGGAATGGCTTGTATTTCCTGAGGGGGGAAAAAATCAACTTAAAATTTTATGTAAATATACAAACCCAAGAGCCTGCAACATGGATTACAACAAAGGGGAATTTTGAGGTATCAAATCAAATCACCAAAATCTGAATTGCATAATCTATTAGGAAACTATATCAAGGATGAGCTACAGCTACTTTAAGAAGCTCTTCTTAATTTTTGAGATTTATTCCAATTGTCCCAATGTTAGGGCCAAAAAGTCTAAAGAACGCCTAAGGTTCCATGTGATGTCTCAGGTTCCTGTGACCATCAAGTTTCAAATGGCAGCAACGTGGCCTCAGGGCTACGAAATGGATTTCTTGTTGACAATATTTAAATCCCACGTGCATTCTTCTTTTTGTGCTGACAAAAGTATCTTCAAAAAAGTAGATTACTAAGAAATATAGGACAGGGAGTCATAAAACTACACAGTGGTGGTACTAGGACTTAGTCATGAGACTAAAATGAAGAAAGAGAACAAGAAGACAAAGATCAGATGGAACAGGAGTAGGAGAGGAAAGAGGAGGATGCAAAAGAAAAAAACAAAAATTACAGAAGAAAAAGTGACAGAAACCTACAGATATGACTAATTCTGAATAGTCTTTAAAATGAGAAGGGTCAAGAGATAAGGTGGTATGGAAAAAAGTAAACATGCCTAAATCTGAATGTTTCTTGCCCACAAGCAATAGTCATGACAATAAAAGAATGGAATGAAATAATGAAATAGCAAAAAAAAAAAAGGAAAATAGCAAAATTAATTTTACCTTTTCCAGGCATCTATAAGAAAGACAACATAATCTTCTTGAAGAACACAAAAGCTGAACTGCATAACCTGTTACTTACTGTATCAGGATAAGAGCAAGATCTTTTTTAAATCCCTTTCTTCGGGCGCCTGGGTGGCTCAGTAGTTAGGCATCTGCCTTTGGCTCAAGTCACGATCCCAGGGTCCTGGGATCAAGACCCACGTTGGGCTCCCTGCTCCGCAGGAAGCATGCTTCTCCCTCTCCCACTCCCCCTGCTTGTGTTCCCTCTCTCGCTGTGTCTCTCTGTGTCAAATAAATAAATAAAATCTTTAAAAAAATAAATAAAATAAACCCCTTTCTTAGCTGAGATTGATCTGCGTTGGCCCTTGGTCCACATTTGGAACTTAAAAGTCTCAACTATCTGATTGTCCAGGTAGCTGCCAAGGTTCTCCTTAACCAAATGGCAGCAAAATCACCGAAGTAGAATAATCTCTTGTCTACAATTCTCCCCACATACACTTCCTTTCCCCATCAGATTCAATGAGAATTACCTCAGAAAATTAGATTATTTAAAAGAGATTTAACTACTACATGAAGAAAAGAAGAGAAAAAAGAACAATGGGGAGAAATTACATTTTCTTAATCCTCACTTGCACAGCAGGCAGCATACTTGGGTTTTTTATGTAGACATTCTCATTTGACCCTCATGACAGCCTGAAAAGCAACAGAGAAACAAGGCTATTGTACCGTCACAACATAATATTCCATAGCCCCCCCACCGGCCCCAGAAATCACTTATGACATGTTCATTTCCCATTTACAACTATTTTTCCTTCTATGTGTCACCCACTGTTCCTCCTCTGTCGTCTTGGCGGGGTTCCTCTCAATTCTCCGTCATCTGAATGTTGATGTGCTGGGCTCTGACTTGGAACTCCTCTTTACTCTGTCTACACTCACTCTGCAGATAAAGGCCTTCAGTCTCAGGCCTTTAAATACCATCTCTAGGCTTCTGACACCCAATGTTGTAGTTTGAAGCCTAGGCCACCCTGTAAGAAATACAATAGCCTACCCAACATCTTCATTTGCATGCTAATAGTCACCTCAATTTTAACTGATCTTATAACAAACCTCCCAGCCTTCTTAAAATAGACTTCCCCATCTCAATTGGTAGCAATTACATCCTTGAGTCAACTACGTCAAAATCAAGTTCCTTTTTATTCTCTTTTCTAACTATTTAGATTTATATTGGCCAATATGGTCACCATTAACAACTTAGCCATGTGGTGAGTTGTGGAGATGAAAAGTGGCTTGTCTAAATTGTGATGAATTGTAAGAGTAAAATATATACACTATTTCAAACTTAGTAGAAAAAAATGAATATAAATTATGTTTTTATATTGATTACATGTTGAAATGACAAATTTGGGGATGTATCAAATTAATTTAAATATATTATTAATATTAATTCCATGTTTCTTTTAACGGCTTTAATGTGATTGTTAGGAAATTTTTAATTACATATATAGCTCACATTATGTTTCTATTAGACAGTAATGCTTTATACCAAACTGATTCCAGTGAGTGTGGTTTTCATGTGGTTGCTAGGGCAATCCTCATCAATTGGAATACTAGTCCCTGCAAAACATCTACCTGAGAGCCCTTTACAGAACAGAGGGGGAAATAAATCTAGACTGAAATAAATGTTTGGGAGGGGAAATGGGGCATAGAAATCAAGGAGCCTTCAAAACTTGTTTTGTTTGTTAATTTAGAGTAGTACTTAAGTTGTATTTTACTGAAGGTGATCTGCATGACTATACTACTGGAATGCAAACAACATGCAGGTAATATTATAGGCACAGAATATTCAAAAGCATTCATAGAAAAACTGAAAAATAACAAGCCATATCAGAAAACTGAGGAGAAATACACTAACATCAATAATTTCCTTATAAACCAACAGCAATCTAATAGAAGATGAGGGAAAAGTCCATTCATAACAGAACTTATTAAAATTTTAATACCCGTACTGAGAAAAATTTTAAACTTTACAAAAAATATAAAAGAGGTCTTGAATCAATACAAGGGCATCTTCGTTTAAAGGCACTAAATTCCTTATGAAGCTACGTAAGTAAGTACTGGCTCAAGAATGCAGAGCTTTAACTGTAAAACAGAATTGGCAGTTCCAATGAAGTAAGGGCAAATTCCAGATTTGTTGGGGGGAAAAGTACAATTAAACACATTTCTTTTCACATTCTTTGTGGGGGGGCAGCAAAGCAAGTTTTATTGAATGGTAGCAAAATGATAGTACAAAGCTCCGAGGAGGGGGGTGCTTGGGTGGCTCAGTCGTTAAGCGTCTGCCTTCAGCTCAGGTCATGATCCCAGGGTCCTGGGATTGAGCCCCCCATCGGGCTCCCTGCTCGAAGGGGAGCCTGCTTCTCCCTCTCCCACTCCCCCTACTTGTGTTCCTGCTCTCGCTATCTCTCTCTCTCTCAAATAAAAAAATAAATAAATCTTTAAAAAAAAAAAAAGCTCAGAGGAGGGAGGGGACCCAAGAAGACTGCCCCACATTCTTTTAATAGTGATAAAGAGGTGCATGTGTAGTTATCACTCCAGAGGTGGTTTGCTTTTCCTATGCATATTAGAATATTTTCTGCTCATTGCTACTCAATTTGCCTTTTTTCTATAATACTCTGGATAGCCCTACAATAGAGATCTTCTTTGTGTACTGTAAACATTGAAGCCACTGTAACCACATGTGTATGGGAGAGTAAATGGTTCCAAATGTCCAACTTTCTTGATTTTTTGTCCACCCAAGATTTAAAATTACAAGGAAGGATTTTATCAACTTCTTTGACTATGAATACAGCATCAGCATGGCATAGAAATAGTGAGTATAGATACCTTGCCTGATTCTCAGTCTCAGGAGTTAAGCATTGAATCACTAGAACTCTCTCTCAAAATAAAAAAAAATTAAGTTTTGAATATGCATTAATGTATGCATGTTTGAGCATGGGAATATTCTTTTTTTTTTTAAGTAGGCTCCATAACCAGTGTGGAGCCCAATGCAGGGCTGGAACTCAGGACCCTGAGATCAAGACCTGAGCAGAAATCAAGAGTCAGATGCTTAACTGAGCCACCCAAGCGCCCCCAGCATGGGAATATTCTTGAAGTTATGGGCCAGGCAGAGACATGTATTAAGATAAAGGGGTACACTGGGGTGCCTGGGTGGCTCAAATGGTTAAGCATCTGCCTTCGGCTCAGGTCATGATCTCCAGGTCCTGGGATGAGGAGCCCCATGTCCGGCTCAGAGCTCAGCAGGGAGTCTGCTTCTCCCTCTCCCCCTGCTTGTGCCATCTCTCAGATGAATATTTTATTTTATTTTATTATTTATTTTTTTAAGATTTTATTTATTTATTATTGAGAGAGAGAGAGAGAGAATGATAGAGAGAGAGCATGAGAGGGAGGAGGGTCAGAGGGAGAAGCACGCTCCCTGCCCAGCAGGGAGCCCAATGCGGGACTCAATCCTGGGACTCCAGGATCATGACCTGAGCCGAAGGCAGTCGCCCAACCAACTGAGTCACCCAGGCGCCCCTCAGATGAATATTTAAAAAAAAGAAAAAAGGTAAACTAAAAAATATATGAAGGAGAAGACTAGTTTTTGTTAAATATCTGTTAGGATGAGAACATGCTACTGTTCTTGTTTGTGAAATACCAAGACTTTTTAAATTTTTTTTTAAAGATTTTATTTATTTGACAGATAGAGAGCACAAGTAGGCAGAGTGGCAGGGAGAGGGAGAGGGAGAAGCAGGCTCTCTGCTGAGCAGAGAGTTGGACGTGGGGCTCGATCCCAGGACCCCAGGATCATGACCTGAGCCGAAGGCAGCCACTTAACCGACTGAGCCACCCAGGCATCCCAATACCAAGACTTTTTTAAATAAAACTAAAAACCAGTCACTTTCTGTTTAGCCATTAAAAAAGGCACTTAACTTCTACCTACTACTCATTATCCTATCTCTGAAGAGAATACCTTTCCTCTGCTTTAATAACAAAAATCATAACCATACAATTTACCTGCCATTTAGGATCTGAAGGTCTCAGAGTTCTAAGCGTAAGGAGTTCCCCAAGGCCATAATATATAAACCAGTAGCAAAAGCACTCCACAATAATGACCAGAAGGCTGAGATCCTTTGAATTAAAGTGAAGATCCTGGGGCACCTGGGTGGCTCAGTAGTTAAGCATCTGCCTTCGGCTCAGGTCATGATCCCAGAATCCTGGGATCAGCAGGGAGTCTGCTTCTCCCTCTCCCTCTGCCTGCCACTCCCCCCTACTTGTGCTCTCTCTGTCAAATAAAGAAATAAAATATTTTTAAAAATAAATAAATAAAGTGAATATCCTGGTGCTATAGGGCAAGTGTAGAGGAGTAGGTGAAGTCTTGATCCCAGTATTAAACGTGATTTCGGACTCACCTTATCATGACAAGATGTGGAGTTCACTTTTTTTTTTTTAAGTAATCTCTACATCCAACATGAGGCTCGAACTTACAACCCTGAGATCAAAAGTCGCATGTTCTACTGACTGAGCCAGCCAGGCACCCCCAGAGTTCACTTTTAATTTTGCAATGCCTCATACATATGGTTATTATGCAACACACAAAGAACTGAAGAAAATTACTCAAAAATAATAACTGTTAAATTCTAAGTTAGGTGTACAAATAAGACATACAAAAACAAAGAGCTTCCCTTAGTCCCAGCCAATAATTATTTTTAAAATATATTTGGGAACTACTGATTTTGATAATGATGGAAAGGTAATTCAGACCAACATTCCTCCTTTGGACAAGTAAATACGATAAGCGAAATATATTTTATAACTCCTCTTGCAAGTCTCAACAACCTCACCAGTTAGGAAGAGCCTGGCCAAAATCTAGGTAAGAACAGACATAGGTACGCCCAGGACTCAGAGGTGCTTTGCACGGATGGCATCTGCTTCCACTATGAGCAATTTCAAGTCTTTTTCCAAACAGCTACCAGAGTTCTCTTTTTGAAACTGTAGTGAGAACAAGCTTTTTCTCCCCTCAAAACCCTTCAATAACTTCTCAACACTCAGGATAAAATCCAAGCAAAACCCTTGCCTTAGAAAGAAAGCGGCCAAGCGGCGTTTCTGTGACCTGCCCTGCCCCCTCCAACTGCATTTCTCACCTATGGCTCACCACGGTTCTCTCCCCCAACTGTTCTCTCCCTCTTCCTTCAGAGGTGAAGCAACCTCCCCCCTCCACCCCTCAGAGGCAGGAAAACTCCAAAGCTGAATTTGAAAATATAATGATCAAAACTTATTGATTAAAAGACATGTCAGTGAGGCATTAGTGAGAACATTACTGCAGAATCCTGTATGTACCATAATCCCATTTATGTAGGAAAAAATGGGCAACAGTTAATACATTTAGAACCAGAATAGATACAGAGAAAAAGACTTATCCATGCACATCTGTGGGGAGCCATGTATTTGCTTCAGTCTGGAAAAAGCTGTGAAAATATTCCTGAGTGCTTAACCATTTACATTAGGAGTGTTAGAATTCATGAGTGCAGACAGGAATGAGAGAACTTTTTTTCTTGACGAGTTTTGCATCTTACACATAATATGTAAAAATTAATTTATAACTGATAGGAAAAAAAATCAAGAAAAAGTTGAAAGCAAACCAGCGCAACTCATTATAAGACCTTAAACACACCTCTTAACGTCTCCAAGCCCCCAGATTCCCCATTTCTAAAACTGGAGATGTTTATGCACACCCTAATTAGCAATTAACATCCAGGCAATGCTGAAGTAGAAGTTAAACAGAGTGCTGAGCCCTTTATACTCACTGTTTTATTAAATCTTTACCCCCTACAAAAACTGTCATATATAAAATTATTACTCCTGTCACACATTTGAAATGAAAAGAGATTTAATATGTGAAAATAATCTTGTCAACTGCAAGACAGCACACAAACTTTTGGGCTGATCAAGACATTTGAATGCTTTTTATGTAACAGTAAACATCAAGATGTGTGTGTGTGTGTGTGTGTGTGTGTGTGTGTGTGTGTGTGACATTTGAATGCTTTTTATGTAACAGTAAACATCAAGATGTGTGTGTGTGTGTGTGTGTGTGTGTGTGTGTGTGTGTATCCCTTTCCTAGTTAGAGCCTACAGCCCTTTCTAGCAGGAATTCAGTTTTATTGCTTACTAGCTGAATTCAACCCCAAAAGTTCGATCTCTATTCTTTTTACCTGAAGACCCCGAGCGACTCTGTGTTTCTGTGTTTCAGGTGGCTATCCGTGCTCTTTCTGCAGCCCCAGGAATTGTTTCCCTGAGGGTCTGGTCCAGTCTCTACACAGAGGACTGCAAGCTAAGCTGGTCCAGAAAGCAACAACTCAGCCTGGCTTTGCCAGCTCCTGCTATTATTGAGATATGGTTTGGGGTTGGAATTTTGCAGCATTATCAGACTCCAAAATTCTATTACTAGACTAGCAAACCACAAATAGCAAGAGAATCAATGGCAAAGTTTTGAGAACCGAAAAGAAGTGAGAAGACCAAAAAACAAACAAACAAACAAACAAAAAACCCATATACACATAATATTTAAGAACAGTGACTTCTCTACATAGAGATGGTAATTAGAAAAAAATGTGATAATGGAACCACACACCAGGGCAAGGAAAAAAATGTATAAAATAAATTCCTTAGTTAGAATTTTAACAAGGACTGTTGAGAACCTGTATGAAGACAACTAGAAGGATTTTACAAAAGTTCTAAAAGAGGGATTAATTAGACTGATATATACATCTGAGCCTGGTTGGGGAGCATCAGTATTATAAACCATTTCTCTCCAACTAATACATGATTTCCAGGTATTGTACTAAAAGTCTCAGTGTGATTTGAAAAAGAAACTGAGTGAAGTTAAAATTTACCTAAAGATATGGAGCACTGAAAATGCTTTTTGAAATCACAAAAATAAAAAAGAGTAAGAAGGGACACCTGCCAGGTGAGAGGACCCGGACTACAACGAGGAATAGGGTGGAGGGTGGTTAAGGGCTCAAGAGTTTAGAGTCCAGCTCTACCTCTGAAACTAATAATACACTATATGTTAATTTATTGAATTTAAAAAATAGACTGTTGAAAAAAATGAAATAAAATCTAAATAAATAAGTAAATAAATAAATGAGTTTAGAGTTGAAGAGAAAAAGTAGAGCTTTCAAAGGATAATGAGGAAGTTCTATATTGGGAGAAAAAAGGAGACTCCAACTCTCACTCTGCTCCAAACAACTACATCTCACAGGAGCTTAAAAACTTGAACTCCAGTAAAGAATAAAATGATTTATATAAAAACCCCAAAGCATGCCTAGTGTATATTCAATAGGATATATTTCTGATTGTGGAAAATTAGTAGAGGCACCAGGCGACAAACACTGAGTATGGTCAGCATGGAACATGGTTGGGGGGGGGGGGGGAGTAGGGGGGTTTTGGGAGAGAAGTGGGTGGGTCACTTTACTCCATACCTTTGCTTGTCTTATATTTTTGGACAAGTAATACATGAATATTTTCTAATACTGACAAATATTTAATGTGAGTTAACTTGGGACACATACCAAGCCTAGTTTACTCAGAAATAAGGGAGAGATGAAAGAGAAGATGGGGGAGGGGAGGGGAACAGAAAAGAGGGGAGGAGAGACAAGGGGAGGAAACATGAGAGGAGAGGGGAAGTTTTAGGAGGGGAGGAAAGAGGAGAAGGGGGTGGGGAGAGAAAGTTTTAGGAGGGGAGGAAAGAGGAGAAGGAAGTGGGGAGAGAGGAGAAAAGAGCCGGGAAGAAAGGAAGAGAGGAGGAAGAGTTAGGAAGAGAAACAGCACTAGAAAGCAACATGAAACCTCAACATCCAAAGTTTGCTAAACTCTCAGACCTTGCAGGAAGCGCTGTGACAAGGATGACCTCACATGCTGCTTACTGTACACATTCATATGCTGTGCATTACATAAACATACCATGTGCACACAGAATAGTATTCTATTAGCACTTTTCAAATTTTTCATCAGGAGGACAAAGTGAGCCAATAGATGTGAAAAGTTTTGTAAACTGGGAACTGGCATAAGATGAGGAATGATTATAGCATTGTTTCTAGGTCTAAACATTTTATATCCATGTTCTTTTACTAAGAACCCACCTACTAGGGTAGGAGCGCCAGGAATAAGCCCCTTAAGAGGCTCGAATTCACCACCAAGGCTTAAAGACAATTCTTTTTCTACCAACATCACTAGTGTGTTTGGGTCTCGCACTGCTGCTGGGACAACCCTGGGGGTGCTGGTGGCAGGGACCCTCCCAGTGCCAATCCTGTGGGGAAAGGTCCCTATAATGTCCACCAAGGAGCTGCAAAGGAGTGGTACAGTGGTGGAAGCCAGGGAACCCCTCAGAGCTAAGCTGCCTTCTGACTCGCTGTGTTGCCTATGTAGGGCCCCTCTATTGGTGAAGACATAGTGTTTCTCAGAAAGTTTTACAGTGCATCCCACATAAAGGATAAAACTATCCCCCTGAAAACTCAAGGACATAAAGCAAAAATCTCTAAGATCTCAGAAGATGGGTCAACAAAGTAGACAAAGGGAAAAAAAGACACAGATGAGCACTCTCTTGAGCAATGAATGTAAACATTCTAGTAAGAAAACAATTAAGATTTGTCCAGAACATGAATACAGTAATCCTCAAAATTTGCATTGAGAATTTGAAACAAGCGAACAAATGCACTTGGCCCCGTCTGGCGTTGAGGCCACTGTGCTCAACAGAAATTCGATTGGAGACTTTACCCTTCACACAATTACAGCACCAAACAATATTAAAGCTAACCTGCAACAAGAAATCAAGGAGGAAATTCATGAAATTATCCACAAAAGCAGAGTAATGAGGGACACTTGCCACAGCAAATTGTGCTGTAAAATGAAGGTATTTAAAACGTTACCAGGGAGGCTTGAGTGTTCACAGAGATCACGGGATCAGAATGAAGAGCTCATCTGACACTGAGCAAATCAGATGTTTGTGGGTGACGCTCAGCAGGGGAAAAATTAATCCTCAATCTCACCAAAATTCTCCCCAAAAAATCCCCCAATTTTTTCTGATAAAAGTCTGCAAAAATCAGGGCGCCTGGTTGGCTCAGTTGGTTAAGCGTCCAAGTCTTGGTTTTGGCTCAGGTCATGATCTCAGGGTCGTGAGATGGAGCCATATCGGGCTCCATGCTCAGCCAGGAACCTACCTAAAGATTCCCTCCCTCTGCCCCTCGCCCAACTCGCATGGGCACACTGTCTCTCTCTCTCTAAAATAAATAAACCGTAACAAAAAGATCTGAAAAAATTTTGCACAGCATCAGGAGTTGGGACATGAAAACATCAAGCATATTGTTAAAACATCCGTACTACCCAAAGCAATCTACAGACTCAATACAATCCCTATCAAATTACCAACAGCATTTTTCACAGAACTAGAACAAATATTGAACTTCGTATGAAACCGCAAAAGACTACGAAGCATAAAAATGTCCCCCTGGAGGAAGGTCCACAGGGTTCCTCAGTGATGGGAGCAAGTTGTAGAAACAAGGTGCGGACTAGGCCCCCAATGGGCAGAGGAAGAAATCTGGTGTGTTTCCCTGCAAGGCGAGCTGTGGTGAGGCCGGAGAGAAAGAGGAGCTGCGAACTGCGGGGCACTGAGAGGGCCAGACCAGAGCACCAACTCAGACTGGAGAGGGGGGCAGCGGAGCAATGGCTGGCTTGGGCAAGAGCACTTGATAACGCATTTCACCAGTTAGACAGAATGAGCAAGTGGTATCTTTTAGGAAAATATCAATGAAAATACCTAACAAAATAAATGTGAGCTCATGGTGTGCCCTTACCCGAGTCCTTCCATTCCTCCAGATGTCAAATCGTCCCATTTCTAAAACTCAGGTAACACCAGCTCTTTGAACAATAAGTACCAACAGCAGTAAGTACCAATTAATAATAACAATAATCACAGCACTGACAATAAAGTCAGACCGGTGGTGCATGCTGGTAGTCCTAACTACTCAGAGGCTGAGCGGGAGGCGGGCTGAGCCGGAGGCGGGCTGGAGCCGGGGAGTTCTGGGCTCTAAATGCCCATCATGTCAATACTAAACTCAGGTATCCATATGGGACCTCCTCCCCAGAGCGGAGACAGCCAGGTTGCCTAATAAGCTGTCAATCAGTCCGGGTTGGAAATGGAACCCATCAACAATAACAAAAGTACTAAGAAACTATACATAAATAAAGCTACAAAATGATGCTGAGGAAATTTAACAAAACCTTCCATCAATGGATAGACCCCTATTTCTGTATGGCAAGACTGTGTTACTGAAGATGCCGATTTTTATTACATTTGCAGTTGAGGATAACTACGTTTAAAAAAAATCCCAAAGTACGTGACACTGGTCAAGAGCACCTTCTACAAGGATCATAAAAGTATGCTACAATTCGCACTGCCCAAGACAGTAGCCACTGGCCACAAGTGGCTTTTAGGTGCTGAAGGTGGAACTCGATTTTATTTAGTTTAAAATAAATCCAAATTTAAATACTCATGTGTTGGTCAGCTCAGCCTTGAGGAATTTATTCATGAAATGAAATTAAGGAGTAGTCATACTTTAGTATCTAGTAAGAAGTTCTCATACTAGATACTTGAATGGAATTATAAAACTACCAAATTCAAACCGTATGGTTTTGGATCAAGTACTGACAGAGTTGGAAAAAAGTACTAAGATAAAATGCTGCCGCGAAAATTAGGTATTTGTGGAAAAATTAAACTGTTAAATCAGCACCTCCCAATTTACACTCAATACATTATACACGGGTTAGATTGTTAAATCATAAACAATACAGGCATATCTGGTTTTATTGCATTTCGTTTTGTCGTGCTTCGCAGAAGTTGTAGGTTTTGTTTTTTTTTTTTTTTTTAACAAACTAGAGGTTTGTGGCAACCCTGCATGGAACAAGTTTATCAATGCCACTTTTTCAACAGCAATTGCTGTGTCTCTGTATCTCACAATATTTCTAACTTTTTCATTATTATTATACTTGTCATGGTGACCTGTGATAAGTAATTACAACTCACTGAAAGCTCAGATGATGGTTAGTAATTTTTGCAGTAAAATCTTTTTAAATTAAAGTATGTACATTGTTTTCTTAGACATAATACTATTACACTCATTAAACTACAGTACAGCGTAAACGCAACTTTTATACGCACTGGGAAACCAAAAAATTCATTTGACTCTCTTTATTGCGATATTTACTTTATTGTGGGTGGTCTGGAACCAAACCCGCAATATCCCTGAGGTATGCCTGTTCAAGATACACCTATTGATCTGCAGAACTTCCATAGCATATTTCAAATAAGAAAAAATTAGAAAAATCAAAATGCATAGCATGATTCCTGTTTTTAAAATGAAATAATTCTTAAAGATTACCTGAGTGCTGGTATCAACGGAGGTGTCTCTGCAAGAGTTGAGGTAGAAATGAGGATATAGCTAAGGGAGGGCAGCCTTGGAGGGAGGGGGAAGTTTAAGAGGTGTGGGTGTGCATATGCACATATGTAAGTAAAACTTTGTCTGCTTATCTGATCTGCTTTAACAATGGGTGCCTTAAAGGTGGGCTGGTGTGAGCAGAGGCTCCAGAAATCCTCAACGGCTTTTTAAACCTCTTTGTATTCTTTCTCTAGGCATTTGAGCACATGTAACTCTTCTAATCAAAATAATTTAATTCTAAAATTGCAAGGAAATGAATGTCTTTTATTTGCTCTACTACCTTAATATCGCCAACTTAAATTTTTCAGGAAGAAAATTATATCTGCTACAGAGAAGGTTTATTAAATATGAGGGTTTATTGAGTGCTTTCTCCAAGTCACACATTTGTGCCCTAAGGATTCCCTTCTGGAATCTTCACAGTCCATGCAGCAGATGTAATCATTACACCACCTCCCTGACAGAATGCTCAAGCAGATCAAGAGTGTACCTTAAGAAAAAAAAAAAAAGGAAGAAAACAAAAAGAGTGAACCTACTTGAAAATACAGCTGAATAACAGTTACTGATAACACAGTCAATTAAAACCTATTTTGCATGTTATATATATTACATACTGTACTCTTACCATAAGGTAAAAGAAAATGTTACTAAGAAAATCAAAAGAAAGAGAAAATACATTTACAGTACTATACAGAAAAAAAAGCCATGCCTACATACATGGACCCGCACAGTTCAAACCTGTGTTGTTCAAGGGTCAGCTATACTTTGCTAAGCTGTAAATCAACCAAACATGCTAAGGGATTATATTACCAAGACAGGATTCCAGTTCTAAAGCCATTATTTACCAATTTCATGTTGTTTTTCTATCCAAAATCCACTCACCTTCTGGTACGTTGAGTGCAGGGAACAACCTGTCTCTAATACTTGTGATTTAAGGCCCGCTGAGGGCAGTATTGGCATTGACTATGACCAACCATTTTCCAGGGCATCTGGGGTTTTATTTGGGGAGGGAACACCCAAATCAGGGGTGCTGCCTGAGTCATCCTATATGGGCACATGTAGCATGTAGCACTTTGTATGAATGAGAATGTGGTGGCTCTCTTTTAAAAATCTTTTTTTAGGGATGCCTGGCTGGCTCAGTTGGAAGAGCATGCAGCTCTTGACCTCAGGGTCATGAATTCAAGTCCCACGTGGAATGTAGATTATTTAAATAAATACTAAAACTTAAAAAAATAAAAATACTTTAAAAATAATTTTTTTTAAAGATTTTATTTATTTGACAGAGAGCAACACAGCGAGAAAGAGAGCACAAGCAGGGAAGCGGGAGAGGGAGAAGGAGACTCCCGCTGAGCAGGGAGCCCGATGTGGGACTCGATCCCAGGATGCTGGGATCATGATCTGAGCTGAAGTCAGACACTTAACGACTGAACCACCCAGGCACCCCTAAAAATTTTTTAAATGTATACTAGTCACTTGATTTTAAAAATGCAATGCAGATTCATAGTGGATATTATCTAAGTAGAAATCCCAAAATAATAAATTAAAAACTATGAAAACTACTTAGTCAAATCAGTTAGGTAGAAACCTATACGCTAATAATATAAAATATATGTTACTAAATAATATAATGATATATAGTTCATCTCTATCTGTAAATTATATATGTAACTCATACACAACTACATATACACAAAGTCATACGTGAAAGGAAAAAATCAAATGCACAGGAATAATCCTATCAAAAGTCGTTCTAATCCTATATGGAGAAACTACAAATATTTCCTAAGTCACATGAAAGGATTACTTTTGGAGGATGTCATGGAGAGAACATGACGGCTGGTTGACCTATGAGCTGTCCCAGGGCAATTGAAGGCTGCTCGCCTCTCCCTCCCCACAGTGGAAGCGGTTTTCAAGGATGCGGTCTTGACAGACTAAGGTGATATTGAGACCACGTGTATGGTAGACAGGACTGAGCCCCTAAGGCCTCTGGGTAAACTTTTAGGATTCTGGCAGGGCCGAGATCCACTCATTTTGAGGCTGCCCAAAACAAGTCTTCTATTTAAGTTCTCTTGCTGGTTAAAGCTGTACCAATCTGGAGTGGCCTGCCTCTTTCTTCCATCCATCCTTGCCTTCCAAATATGGGGGCCAGTTTCAGATTTCACCTGGGAACTCTTGAGGTTTCGAACCAACAAATACTGAAAGGGAACTTTTGATATTTGTAACGAGGAGGGATTTGTTGTTGTTGTTGTTTTTATGTACATTTCATGGTAATGGCACTAAAAAAGTCGCACAGTCTTTCTTGAATTTGACAACGTGGAATGTTAAAGTCATCTAGAAATACACTTGGGTATATAAATATTCTGATAAAATCTGAAACGGCAAGACTAATGAAAGATATTTACCACACCAGGCACTCACTTGCATTTTAAAGTTGGAATAATTGGCCCAATGTGGTGTGGGCTCACACATTGACTATCAGGTCAATGGAACCATATTAATGAAAGCAATGCTGGGGAAACAGGAGGACATAGTGATAAAGTGTGCAAAGTGTCAGTCTGTGCCTCATGCAACTGACAGGGAGCAGAATATCCCACCCCAAAATATGCTGTTTTAGCACACTGATTATTTTGAAGCAAAGTTACTTAGGAAACAACCAGTACAAGAACACTCTGACCCTCCTTTGTCCCTTGAATGCAGAAAATAAATAGCCCCTATGAAAAGTATCCTCTTTGTACTAGGAGAGTAAAAAGCATTCTTACCAGAAATAACGAATTAAGGGTGGAGAAGGCTATATAAACAATCTTGTTATTTCCTCACTAATCAAGTACCCCAAGCCCAAATTTTGTTCTTTTCAATTCTTCATCAATTTATTGTTTCTTTGCCTAAAAGCTGCCTGCTTTGGTCAGTTGAGTTTTACATTCTTTATGGTACAAAATTAAATTCATTGAAAAATTTATGTTTTTCTTGTTTGTTTTCTGTCAATGTAATTATCAAACCAGCCAAAGAACCCAGAAGAGAAGAAAGGAAAAGTTTTCTGCCCCTACACAACCAAATGATGCAGTATGATGGTTTTTAAAATTTACTTTTAGGAAACCATGGGAGGCTCTTAACTCTAGGAAACAAACTGAGGGTTGCTTGAGGAGAGGTGGGTGGGGGGATGGGGTGATTGGGTGGTGGGATTTAAGGAGGGCACTTGATGTAATGAGCACTGGGTGTTATATGCAACTGATGAATTACTAAAATTTACTTTTAGGACTATAAAATATGAGAGAATGTAAAACTATTGACACAGCACAGTTTTAAGTAAGGAGACAATGTTTCTCTTCAGTTACAAGGTACAAGAGTGTTTTCGGCAGGAGTATGCTGCAAACGCCCGTGAAATGCACAAGCATGGGGCCCAGGGTGAGCTGCATTCACAGAGGATTGTTAGTGATCACCAAGGACCTTGCTCAGTTCATCTTGGAGCGGGGCCATCCTTTGAAGTAGATACAATGATTACTTGTAGTTCTGTGCATTCCCGCAGATGAAATAAGCAAGCCCTAAGTCAGTACACAGACTTAAGGACAATTACTTTACTGCTGTGTCTGACAAAAACACATTCACTGATAGTATCCAGACTGCTATATGAAAACTCCAGAACTGGCAGGATGAGGGCTATGAGTACACCTGTTTACCTACTAGCTAGGTTGAATCTCTGTGGTTACACTGCCAGTCTATCACCGTGTTCCCAGGAGTGTGGGTGCCAGGGCAAATCTGGGCCAGTTGGCAGAAAACTCCTACCAAATTGTTCACCTAAAGGTCCAGGTGCCAAATTGGAGCTCGAGAATCTGGGTCAGTGTCCAGGGAGGGAAGAGCCCCAAAGCCTAGGCCTTGCATGCTCTACCTTGCAATGTCTAGCCCTTAAGGATCATGAGATGCTCTAACATCTCACTATATCAAAAGCACAGATAGCATTATCTGTTTTAGGCCCTGAGGATACAGCAGTGAACAAACAGAAAAAGTTCTAATATTTACAAAGACAGAGAACATGCCTGACACAAGGTAAATATTAAATAGGTATTTGTTAAGTGCAACAAATATATAAGCTATATAGAAAATGGGTATTTTATTTACAGACAAGCAAAAACTCCATCAGAAAGTACGGTGGGGCAAAAAAAAGCTATCTGTGACAGTGATAAAATCTAAAATGCCTAGAATAAAATCTTCAGAGGCACCTGGCTGGCTCAGTCAGAAGAGTGTGCCACTCCTGATCTCGGGGTCATGAGTTCGAGCCCCACACTGGTTGTGGAGATTACTTAAATAAACTTTAACAAACAAAAAAAAGAATAAACTCCTCAGCAATATTTGTTCAGGAATGATATAAACACAAACTAAAATTTAATGTAGAATGTGAAAGAAGAATTCAGTACGTGGATATTTATTCCAGGAATTTTCCTAAAAGGTAAGATGTTTGATGATGTAGGGCCGCTGAGCGAATGGTCATTCTTGAGGGCGCCTGGGTGGCTCAGTCAGTTAAGCGTCTGCCTTCAGCTCAGGTCATGATCCCAGGGTCCTGGGATCGAGTCTCATGTCAGGCTCCTTGCAAGGAGTCTGCTTCTCCCTCTGCCGCTCCCCCAACTCGTTCTCTCGCTCTCTCTCTCAAATAAATAAATAAAATCTTAAAAAAAAAAAAAAAGGAATTCTTCAGATGTTTTCAATGCAAAAAGGTACTTTTATTATAGCACAGGGACAGGACCCATGGGCAGAAAGAGTGCCTGGCAGGCTCAGTTGGTGGAGCATATGACTCTTAATTTGGGGGTCATGAGTTCAAGCCCCACACTGGCGGTAGAGTTTACTTAAATAATTAAAAAAAATTTTTTTAGAAAAGAGCTGCCCTGGGATTGTGAGGAGTAACGGATTATATACTTTTTAGTTAGTGGGGGTTAGGGATAATGTCTCTAAGGAATCTGAAGAAGAAAAAAAAAAAGGGAATTTGAAAGCAAGGTTTCCAGGATCTTGAGGGGCTAGCTATTGTTAAGGTAAGGTTGCTTTTAGTCTTTAAAGAAACATCAACATTAAGGTAGCCATGAGTTCCTTGAGGAATGTCATGCTCTGCACACCTCAGGGATTTATCAGTAGGCTGCCAGTTGTAAGGAAATTTAATTTTTTTAGATTTTATTTATTTATTTGAGAGAGTGAGAGAGCACGAGAAGGGGGGAAGGGTAGAGGGAGAAGCAGACTCCCCGCTGAGCAGGGAGCCCGACTCAGGACTCAATCCCAGGACCCCGGGATCATGACCTGAGCTTCAGGCAGACGCTTAACCGACTGAGCTACCCAGGTGCCCCAGGAAATTTATTTTTAGCTGCATTTCTATTTCCTTTGTTCTCTTCATCATCGATCCTGTGCACCTAGTATAGAAGGGGATGCCCATGCCACATGCCACAGAAGATCTGTTCCTGGATCACCAGGGTCCATTCCGCAGCCTGACATCTGAAAGTCACAGCCACCAGAGTCAAATATATACTCTATCTCTTCAAGAAAAATAATGCCAACAATTTATGGAGAGCTTACAGAAAACCAAGGACTTTTCTATGTACTATATACGATTACCTCCTTCCCTCTACACAAAAGCTCTGCAAAACAAGTACTTTTACTATCTGCTTCTTACAGATATAGCAGTTGAACCAAGAATGTACTGGCCCCGTCCTAAGTGACAAAGCCAGGTTCTGAGCTCAGGTCTCCCTGACTGCAAAATATGTACCCTTTACATTCAGTGCATTGGGCATGGGACCTGCTTAAGATGCTCTCTCCCTCTCCCTCTGCCCCTCCCCTTGCCCCTGCTTGTGTGTGTGCACACACACATGCTCGCCCTCTCTCTCTCAAAAACAAAAACAAAAAATTAGTAAATTTAAAAAAAAAGGTAATTGAAGAACATACTAACCAGTCTCCCCCAGTGTAGCTCATATATTTTATTTCAGGAGGAAAACTGTTAACTTGTAGGAGACAAGATAATTATGTAAAATAATAACAGTGATGGGGCACCTGGGTGGCTCAGTCGGTTAAGTGTCTTGCCTTCGGCTCAGGTCATGATCCCGGGGTCCTGGGATCAAGCCCCGTGTCGGGCTCCCTGCTCAGCGGGAGGCCTGCTTCTCCCTCTCCCTCTGCCCCTCTGCATGCTTGTGCTCACTCTCTCTCAAATAAATAAAATCTTTAAAAAAAAATAACAGCGATAACAGTTATTGAGTACTTATTCTGTAGCAGATATTATCACTTTATCACAATAACTCTTTTTTTAAAAGATTTTATTTATTTGAAAGAGAGAGCATGGCGGGGGGGCACTACAGAGGGAAAGGGAGAAGCAGGCTCCCCGCTGAGCAGGGAACCCAATGCTGGGCTCAGGGCTCGGTCCCAGGACCCCAGGATCACGACCTAAGCCGAAGGCAGATGATTACCGACTGAACCACCCAGGCGTCCCTATCACCGTAACTCTTAAAAGTGGGTACAGTGATTATCCCCATTTTACAATGAAGAAACGGAGGCTCAGAGTTAACACAATCCATGTTTAAATATCGATCACCTTGTTGATTCCAGGGCCTTTCAGGCTTCCCCACGTGCTACACTGATTCCCCACATGCTACACTGATTTCCCACTGAAGCACTGTGCTTAAGCAGTACAGGGGTCACACAGCCTGATGACTGTACATTCAACTGGGAGGTCAAGAAGAGGTCAAGATGCTGTGAGGTTGATGGGTAATGGTCCAGGCTTAGAGCAGCCCCTATCAGCTGAAAGCCGATGAACCCACAAGTGAGTCCCAAGGAACAAAAACAAAACATTCTCCAAATGACATTGACCTGAGCAAACCCTCTGCTCACTTTCTGTCCAAAGGCACCTTTCTGAAGTATGCTGGGGAGACAAGAAATGGGTTAGGAGATTCTCAAGCCAAAGCCCACCAGGATTCCCTCTAGCAAACAGCCTTCCTTTCAAATCAGGTCAGCCTTCATTTTCACATTGGCTCTCCATATGCTAGAACTCTGTAGGTTGGACATGTACTCTACACCAGCATCTGCTCTTGTCAGGTATTGTTCCATTTAATTCAAATGGAACTGTATGTGCAGTCCAGGACATAGGGGGTAAATGAGAGAGGCTTTCAGGGAGTATGTTCATCATCGTACAAAAAAAATGACAGTGTGGTAATATAATTTAAATATCAGGAACAGAGAGGAATCTCAAGGCTTCATGGAAGTGATGAAGAAATCGTGAATTTGAAAAGACAGAGTCTGTTTATTTCACTACAACGCACACTGAGTACCAACTATATGCTAGGTATTGGGGGCCAGGCTCTTCTACAGTTATTATCTCACATAATCCTTTCCACAATCCTGTAGGGCTACACTTTTTAGATGAAGTGACACAGAGGATAATCAAATGGCCCAATGTGACCCACCAAGGGAGTGAAACAGCTGGGATTCAAACTAATTGGGTCTGGGGCCAAAATGTGAAATCCTTCCTTGGCACCTTAGCTATTTGGGTGACGTGTTTATCTGTTTGGTAAAAATAAATCAATTCTGATTTTATGAATGCCACCTCCTCCCTTTCCTTTCATATGTTTTGGCTACAATGGCAGGTTGTTTATTAGCGCAGGACTGACTTTACTTTCAGACATAAGTGCTGAGCTTTCAAAAGAGAGTCTAGGGGCGCCTGGGTGGCTCAGTCATTAAGCGTCTGCTTTCAGCTCAGGTCATGATCCCGGGGTCCTGGGATCGAGCCCCGCATCAGGATTCCTGCTTGGCGGGAAGCCTGCTTCTCCCTCTCCCACTCCCCCTGCTTGTGTTCCTGCTCTCGCTCTGTCAAATTAATAAATAAAATCTTAAAAAAAAAAAGAGTCTAATCCCTGTAGGTCCGTAAGCAATCTTTAAACAGACTTTCCAAAGTTAAATAAAGTATGACAGATGGCAACATACTGTGAGCAGAATATAATAATGATGTAAATAAAAATACCAAAAAAAATGGTATTTGTTTCACAAAGTAAGAACCAGTTCTGAAGATTACTCTTCTTAAATCTACATAAAAGCAGATTACAGAGACAGGATCCAAAATTATCTCAATGGGCTGAAATGATAGAACAGTAAATTTAGCAGAGTGAAAGTTAATGTAGCTAAATGTGAACCCAGTATTTGGACCAAAAGGAAATAAAACAAGCAGAAGTATTGCCTAAGTATGGAATTAAAGATATTTCACTAACAAATAACTGTTTTTTCATTTTCTGCAAGCCCAGAATGAGTCAACAGTGTGACAACGTTGCTGAGTAGTGATTATGATTTTATGTTATATCAGAAGAAGCATTCTATGTATAACAAGAGAAATGACAGTCTCTGTTCTGTGAGGACCAGGCCTTACCTAATGTTTTGACTTAGTATTTAATTCTACATTCTGAGATGCTAACATCCTAGATTATATCTAGAAATAAATGGTCAGGATGGTAAAGAGTCTGGAATCCGTGGCAATGGAAAAACTGAGGTTGTCTGGAAAAGAAATTAATTAGCACAGGCAATACTGATGTCTTCAACTATTTAAGGGAATAGCATGCAAAAAGAATGGTGTGGTTCAAAGGGACAAACTAGGATCTTAGCTCACTTGGTGAAAATTGTAAGACAGTAGATTTTTTCCTGACATTCAAATAAACTCCACACTAGTTAGAATAGGCCAAAGTATCTTCATGAGAGAATGACTTTGAAATCTCTAGAGGTCAGATAACCACTTATTAAAACTGAGAGTGTGGGGCGCCTGGGTGGCTCAGTCTTTAAGCCTCTGCCTTTGGCTCAGGTCATGATCCCAGGGTCCTGGGACCGAGCCCCGCATCAGGCTCCCTGCTCAGCCGGAAGCCTGCTTCTCCCTCTCCCAATCCCCCTGCTTGTGTTCCCTCTCTCGCGGTCTCTCTGTCAAATAAATAAATAAAATCTTTAAAAAACAAAAAACAAACCGAGAGTGTTACTTTAGAGAGAAGATCAGACTTGGAACGGAAAATTTCAAAGGAAATTTCTGGTTCTGAGTCTCAGTATTCCTATCAGGCCTGCCCAGTAGGTATCTGAGTACTGTCTTCTATGATATATGGGGTCCCTATCTCATACTGTAAACTTTACATAACTGCATGGAAAATGAGACACCAGAAAAGAGTAGGTGACATACAGATGGGGCTGAAATGGTTTTAACAACTGTGTCTTTAGAAGCACATAGTCTCTTGAACTAGGGATAAGGGTAAGATAACCAGAGAATTATAAAGAGTTACCCTCTTTATGGAAGAAAGAAAAGTTATTTTCATGTGGAACCATGAAAATAACCCATCATGCTTGTTTATACAGTACAAAATGAAGAGGGGGGCAGGGGGCGGGAGCGGGAAGGCAGGTACACAGACTGAGTGTAGTAATTATAATTATATTAAGAGCACAGACTAGTACATTAGGTTTGGATTATGCTAGCTAGAAAAGAGGCATCATGAATGCACAAAGATCATGAGAAATGTGGACAATTCTACATGCCTGGCAGAAGTGGTTATGGCTGAGAAGCTGAGCCACTGAGTGAGGACTGGAGCTAGGAATTTGGAAGGCTAGCCTATGACGGCAAAAAGGATTCCTAGAAGCTGAAGCTGGCTGTGGAAGAAAAGAGAATAGATAAATATTCGAATAAGTGAGACTTTGCAACATCCCTGAAAAACTGGGAACTAGAGTTAATGAATGGCCCACGTGCTGATGTCCGATTATGGACTGACTTGTTCGCAGGGTAAGCACTATGACAGATGGTGTTTGCTTGAGAAAACGTGAGAGGAAGGAGAAACAATGACTGTTTACTTCAGGATATAAGGAGCAGAGAAAAGGAATTAAAAGTATCTAAAGAAGGGGCACCTGAATGGCTCAGTCGGTCAAACGTCCAACTCTTGATATCGGCTCAGGTCATGATGTCAGGGTGGTGAGATCGATCCTCGCATCGAGCTCCAAGCTGCATGTGAAGCCTGTTTGGGATTCTCTCTCTCCCTCTCCCTCTCCCTCTCGAGCTCCCCTGCCCCCCACACCCGCCAACTCATGCTCATGCATGCTCACTCTCTCTCTCTCTCTCTCACATGCACACACAAACACACACACACACACACAGAGTATCTGAAGAATTGGAGGTAAATAATTATTCCATGGAAGTCGATCATGTTTAGGGAAGTCACTGAGAACCAGGTAATACAGTATGATCCATGGGTATCCATAGCAACCAGTGACACAAACTGAATTCTGGGAATGGACTCTAGTTTTACTTGGGTAGCTTTAGAAAAAGCCTTCCAAAATATGCCAGAAAACACTACTGAAGCAAAGCTTCCTGGCCCGATGGAGAGACATACTTTGTGGAACCATGAAAATAACCCATCATGCTTGTTTATACAGTACAAAATGAAGAGGGGGGCAGGGGACAGGGGAGGGAAGGCAGGTACACAGACTGAGCCCCACTGTGCATCAGGTGCGTGCAAGGCATTTGCACAGATAGCTTCTCATTTAATCCTCGCATTGACAATATGATAAACGTATTATCATCTACATTTCACATGGAAGGAAAGAGGTTCACATACTCCAAGAGACTTGCCTAATAAGTAAGAGAAAAAAAGGCAGGTTTCCAATCCAGGTCTCTGTGAGAAGGTCACAGAGGGGCTGAAAACAGAAATAAAGTATGAATGGAAAAAAATGTCTTGGTGGAACATGCAGTGCAGTGGAGAGTATCAGACACAAAAATCCATGGTCCTATAAACAGAAAGCAAGAAAGTGACTGAAAAACCACACAATGGAGATAAAATGAAGAGAAACTGGCAGTGCATCCCAGGCTACTTCCCAGGACCGGTCATAAATGAAGACTGTGAAAGACAAAGCGTTCTGGTAACCCCAGCAGTTGGCAGTTGTACCGCTCAGCACCTTGCCTCCTTTTCCCTCCTAGGTCTGACAGCAGCAGCAAACACACACAAGGCGCTGGCAATCAACTGGGGGGGATGGGGGGGGAACAACCCCAAGTGGAAGCTGGGCAAATTCCCAAGGAAGAAAACAAAGACACAGGGATAGACTCAAAGAGTCAGGTCAGAAAAAGCCAAAGGAAGAAGTGAAATGCAGCTTGTAAAGACACAAAGGGACAGAGAACAAATGATCATTGAGGAGAAAATGTGTTTCCCCGGAGTGGCTGCAGAGGGAAGCGATGCAAGTCAGTACACACATATCTGAGTCTAGACGCCAAAGCTTTGAAAAGGGGTCTGGGTGTTTTAGGAAGTAACTTGCCCTAATGCTCTGACAATTACAGTGATTAAGTAATACAGATCCCCAATTACTTCTGCAAGGAAACAGCAGTGCCACATAAAGGGAGTACAAGCTGCTGTCTGGGTAAGAGAGACCAGAGCTGGTGTCATGGACCCAGGAACTTGGAGATTGTCCACCTAGCCCTCTTAGTCTCAGATAAGGAAACCAAGATTCAGAGAGGTTCGGGTATGCCATGTTCCCTTTAAAGGCTTGTCCAGGATGGTAGAAGCCTGGAAGTCAAAGGAAGAGGGAGAACCGTGGGTGAATACTGAAATTGAAAACTCCCAACCCAAGGACTCCCAGAGCAAGCCCCTCAGACCTTCAGCCTACAAAAAGGAACATTCTTTCTGAAGATACCATGAAAATGACAAAGAAAATAAGACTGATGCTACAACTCTTTGAATTTATCTATGTGAAAAAGAGTAAGAAAATTAAAAAATAGCATAGAAAAGACAAAGTTTTAACTGGGCTGATCTAACCCTCAGTGCAAAAGCAGAGATAAACAAGTCATTGTGAATGTGTTAATATCATCTTGCCTGAACTGCAGATCATTGTATTTTATGATTTATTTGAAGCTTTCTTTTTTTCTCAACTTGCTACACTGTGATTTTCTGAGCCCTGCACATGGAGTGGGAATACCTATAAACAAAAGCAGAGTAAGATAATTTAGGACTGCAAAATAAAATGCATAGAACTCTAATTTCCTATGTGCTGGGGGAAGAAAAAAAAAAAAAAACATGTTCTGATCAAAACCATCATGCCAGCTTGGGTCAGGCATGGTCAGGCTAAATTGAACTCTGAATTACTCCCAGCAGAGGGGAAAGCGTTTGCTAAGAAGAAACACGCTTGCATTAAACTGCATGCCACTTGCTTCTTCTGACAAAGCTTGCCCGTTATGAAACAAGCATGAAAGCTCAGTTATTCTGGAAAATGTTATAATGAAACTCTAATTTCCTGTTATCAATTTTGTCGATTACATTAAAGAGAACATTACTGCCTGGCCTGGCATTCTGGATGTTTCTGCCTTCTGATTGACTGGGCGCAAAGACTAGTGCAGCCCAGCAGGCAGGATCTTCTGAGTTCAAAGTAACCATCAGTGATTTCTGAATTAAACTCCAAATTGGTCAAAATCATGCTGAGCCTGACCCAACAATAATCCGAGGGCAGACAATTTTCAAATGGAAGAAATGGCCAAACCAATGACATTTCAGACACTTTGTCTTGGGGCCAAGGGCCATTTCATGACAAAAAGGCTACAAGATCAAAACTGGCAAATGATGCATGGGGATGTTTACTCCTGGTCTTCATAACTGCTCTAGGCTTTACAGAAAAGGGAACTCCAATACTCCCTTGCTGTTCACAGCCTTAGTTCTCAACTACTCTGCCGTATGATTTCCAAACGTCTCTTGCTGTCACTCCCTCTTTTGACTATACTTAGTTCAGACTAGATGTCTGGGCAGTCTTCTTGGTGCCTCTGCATCTGGGAATCAGTTCTGCTTCTGCTAGACTAGGTTAGGTACAAATCCCCTCCCAGCTGGACCAGGTCCTGTGACTGCCAATCTTGGTTGGATGGCCTCACTGCTTTCCCCCTTCTGTCACCTTAGGCGGCAGCCCATCCAAGTTGCCAAACAACATGGCAGGGGAAATAAGGCGAGTCTGTCAGTATTCATATTAAAGCTCCTACTGGGTTGGATTTACCCGTGGCAAAGTTACAGGGTACAACTTTTATCACAAGCTACCAGATCACCCTAACATTGTCATCACTCTGGTTTTCCTACACCTATCTTTTAGTCTCTGAGACCATATCCCCTGCTTCTTCACAGTCTTGATGGAAGCACCAAAATTCTGTTCTTCTGAGCTCTTCTTCCAGTAATTCCTGAAAAAAAAAGAACTCTAAGGAGTACTGGGGAATTGGTCCGCGATTCATGTCATCTATTAACACTTTCTCAGATTTTTCCTCAGATAATCACACTGGTGGTATGTGTAAGGGGTCATATTCCCTCTCCCTTACAATGGGGAAACTGCTTGGTTTTATAAAGCTCAGATACCAGAGTATCCTAGATCTGGTCCCTAGAAAGGCAGAGGCAAATTGCTCCTCACAATGACCCTGTGTGACCAGCCTGTGACATTTGGGAAGGTTCCAGTTGAGGAAAACTTTTTTTTTTTTTTTTTTTTGAGAGAGAGCGAACACAGGGGGAGGGGGGGCAGGGAAGGGCAGAAGGAGAGGGGGACAGAGAGAATCTTAAGCAGACTCCACACCCAGCACAGCGCCTGACACAGGACTCGATCCCATGACCCTGAGATCATGACCTGAGCCAAAATCAAGAGTCAGACGCTTAACCGGATGAGCCACCCAGGTGCTCCAGTTGAGGCAAACTTTTCAGATGTTCCTGGGTGAATAGGATTTTTTGGCAGACAAAGAAGAGGGTGAGTGATGTTTCTGGCAATGAGAAAAGCATATCCCAGGTACAGAAGTTCCAAAGAGCATGGTGTGTTCAAGAACCAGCTAATAGTCCTTCATGGCTGGAGCATGGGAGTGGGGAGTGGGAGCAACAGCATTCAACGTCTGCAAGAAATAACTTAGAAAGGTCAATGGGCTGCTAATGATGAACACATTGAGTGCTGTGTTGTAGTTTAGACGCTCCTCTATAGGCAATAGGAAGCCACTCATATTTTTGAGCAGAGGAATGGCATGATTAAAAAGACTGCTTGGGTCACAAGAAAGAGGATGCACTGTAGGGAGGAGGAGACTAAGGTCAGGTACACCACTTAGGAAATAATGGAGACTAAGGCCAACGTTTAATGAAGGTTGCAATTCCACAAACCTGGAAGAAGGATGAACTAAGATTCAAAATGACCATGTACTAGCTAGGTGACCCTGTGAAAGGTTAATCTTGGGCCCCTTACTTGCAAAATGGAGATCTTAATCCCTGTCCTGCTTCCTTAACAGAGACATGGGGAGGACTCCATGATACCATCGAATGCATAATCAACAGAAAAATGTCAGAGAAAACAAAAACAACTACTACTGATCATGATACTCCAAGAGTTTATATTAATTGCTTATCAGATCCCACTCCGAACCCCCCAGCAGTTCTTCCTCTTTTCCACCAGGTCTCAAGCCAGTGGCGATGGCATGGAAGAACTTGCATGACTGTAACAAGCTGAGGGAGCGGGTCCCGTCCACTCTGTGCACTCTCTCTTCTTCATGTACTTCTTCATACTCGCCCTCCCTTTATCGTTCCAGTCCTCCTGACCTTCTGCCTCTCAGGCGGGACTCCTTGCTTACTTCCCTCTGCCATTCTACCGGCTCTCAGTTTCCCCTGACAGCGCACTGCCTCCTCTCCCTGTGTCCCCACCGGACCATGCTCTCCTCTCCCTGGCTTAGATCAGGCTCCCTCTTATTCATCCACCCCTGTGCCCCTGCTCTGCAGCTCTCTGTGCTCTGGAAGAGAGACCATGTTCTTGAACTCCTCCCACCAGGTGTGTTCAACAGCAAGAGCCTCAAATAAACGAGGACCCCGTCCCTTGAAACGAGGCTGCTCTGAGGGATAAAGTCTGTGCTGCCTGGCCTGAAATGCCTGTGAGCATCCCAAATACAGGAGTAAGATGACAAGAGTAGCACCTTCCATACTTGATCCCATTTCATCCTGCCGACAACTCCATGAAGCAGGTTACAGACATGCTACAAATGAAGCCAAGGAAATCACAGGTTAAGAAACTTGATGGAGTTCTTCAAGGAAGATATATTAGTCCCTGCAGTGTCTATAGTACTTCACGGTACAAGTGTGTACTGGCCATTGCAGGGAGCCGGGAGTAGAAAATAGAGAGTAGACCTGATGATACACATGCAAAAACGGTCTTTTGCTCACAATCCACTCAGAAGTGACAATGAGGATGTTTTACCTTTAAAACAACATAATATGAGTTTGTAATATGAGTTTCTTATGTGAGTTTAGATTCCTTTTGCCATGAATGAAAGAAAACTAACTCAAACCAGGCTCAGCAAAAGCAGACTTCACTGGCCCACATACCTGCCGAGTCCGGGGGTAGGGCAGTCTTACGGCATGCTGGATTCGGGGCTACACTGACGGAGATCATCCAGACCCAGTTTCTCGGTTCTGCCCTCTGCTGTGCTAGCTGCAGTCTCTGGAGCAACATGTTCGCAGGATGGTGGCCATGGCTCTCAAATCTTCATCTCTTAGGTTCAAGACCAGCCAGGAAGAGAGGATCTTCCCAAGATGTCCCATTGTATCTCACTGGCTGTTATTTCACTGTATGCCCAAATCTGAATAATTACTATTGTCATAAGGGTCAAATGGGATGTGGCTGGTGCTTCAGTCCACCATCACATGCTCTGCCAACTGAGTTGTGGGATGGGGTGTCACCTGAGCCAAATGAACAAAGAATGGGGGAAGGGCAGAGTCTCAAACGGCTATTTCCTATTAATGTAAATGGATGCATGTGGCCAAAAAAATAGTAGAAGTCCTCTATATGTCTCTATTAAATTTCCCAGAGAGTGGATTAATAACTATTAAAGACTAATAATTCATAGCATCTATTGAATCCTTGCTATTTACCAGGCACCACATTAAGCATTTACAAGTATTATCTCACTATTCGTCACAACCGCCCTCTGAGGTTAACTACTAGTGGGATCTAAATTTTACAAATGACAAAAATGAGGCCAAGAGCAGTGAAGTCACTAGTCCAAGGTCTCCTAGCTAGTAAATGGAGGAACAGAGATATCAACTCAGGACACAGACACGCTTTTAACACTTCCCATGTTGTGTTAGTTTAAGAGTTCTGATGGAGAAAGAGAATCGTGCTCATGGGGATCAAAGTCTTTACAAGGAGATGGAACAAAGCTCCATGTGTAAGGGTTAGAAAAAGACCCTTCTTAATAGTTGGGATAAAATGGCCAGTAAGTAACAAAACCATGGAATTGTATTATCTTACCTCTCCAGAAGTCTTGAGGCAGCTAGTTCCAGAGTTGGTGTTCCTCTCTACCATCTCCTATTCAATTGTTGGTCTGTCCCCTCATAGCTACAAGACGGCTGCAAGCATCCCATCTTCAAGGACTCTGTCCACACACAAAAAGTGAAATTGCCCCTTCAGTGTCTCCTTTTTATCAAGAAAAATAAACCCTTCCCGGGAGTCCCACAGCTGACATCCTCTTACAGCTCACTGACCCATACTGGGCTACAGGCTTTGCCCTGAACCAATCTCTGCTGAAGGAGAATGGGTGTCCTCCCTTCAGAAGGAGAAAGGCCCACCTTCTCAGCACCAGGGCCAGGAAGAGGGCGAGGGAGGTAAAGAATCTTGGGTGACAAAAATAAAGGAGGCACTGACTCTCCAGGCAATACACTCACAACCACCTCTGAGTGCCACTTACATTGTGTGTACCTCCAATGATCTTGAGAAGGAGGGCATCATTAGGTTTTGTGCCCAAGGTGATTCAGTCACTTTACCTAGTCCCAGCCCTGCTCAGCATCCTGCCTCCTCCCCATACTTGAACAAAGTCAGGAGTCCTTTCAGAATAGAAGATGGGGAAGATGGCTGTCACAGTGACAATCCATGTTTTAGTATCAGCCACACTTCTGTCATGCCTCAGCCATCAAGCAAGCACATGAGACCCTTGTCTAACTTCCGATGTTGGGCTTTTAACGTCTCTGGGGCTTTTCACTGGAAGATCTTCAAGGTTCCTCCTAGCTTTGAAGTCTGGGGTATCTTCTTGGATACTTTTAAATCAAATGACATTCATGACTATATCTGCTGCTGAACAAGCTGAATATGAGACTGAAACGGATTCCTTCTCCATTACCACCTCTCTCATCCCCCCCCCCCCACCAACACACACATGGCAATAAATCATAGAGCAGGGGCACCTGGCTGGCTCAGTGGGAAGAGCATGTGACTCTTGATCCTAGGGTTGTGAGTTCAAGCCCCACGTTGGGTGTAGAGATTACTTAAAAAAAAATCATATAGTGGTTAGTAGTATATTTGCCAGATGGAGAACTACAGTGGACACTATGGGACACTACCCAGCTTACCCACTTCCAGGACAGAAATACTCATTCCCTCAACTTTGGGAGAGTTGGTGACTGATTTTTCTCAGCTGAGTCAATTTCCAGAGACTTCTTACAGCTGGAGAGATAAATTGCTCCTCCAAATCGTATCTCTTCCTCTTGGGCAGCCTATTTTTTTTTTAAGATTTTATTTATTTATTTGACAGAGAGAGACACAGTGAGAGAGGGAACACAAGCAGGGAGAGTGGGAGAGGAGAAGCAGGCTTCCTGCAGTGCAGGGAACCCGATGCGGGGCTCGAATTCAGGACCCCGAGATCTTGACCTGAGCCGAAGGCAGACGCTTAACGACTGAGCCACCCAGGCGCCCCTTGGGCAGCCTATATCTAATGACTGGTGGAGATGGAGGGGGTACTTAGGAGTGGGAGGAAAGTTGTGGGAAAGGTAGTAATGGTCCCGGCTCTTAACAGGGGTAAGCAAAAGCAGAGTTCACTGGCTCACATACCTGCCGAGTCTGGGGGTAGGGCAGTCTTACGGCATGGCTGAATTCGGGGCTACACTGATGGAGGTCATCCAGACCCCTCCGGTTCTGGGACAAACGTGCAGGGGTATTTCAGCTCCATGATTCTCTGAAGTGTTCGGCTGAAACCTTTGTTTTGATTGCAATAAGTCTCCTTCTGCTCAATATTCCTTCCATCATACCTCCACAGGTGCTGATCCTGAGAACATCCACAGATAGGGGCAGCTGGGTGAAGTGTCTGCCTTTGGCTCAAGTCATGATCCCAGGATCCTGGAATCAAGTCCTGCTTCGGGCTCCCTGCTTAGCAGGGAGTCTGCTTCTCCCTCTCCCCTGGCTTGTAAGCTCACACTCGTTCATGCTCTCTCTCTTTCTCTTGCTCACTCTGTCTTTCAAATAAATAAAATCTTAAAAAACAAAAAAAAGGAACACTTCCTGCATACAATTCCCCACCTCAGGGTTTGCTTTCCAGAGAACCCAAACTGTGATGGGGGAACTATAGACTTTTTGTGGAAACTGGGGGCTTTCCTTTTTTTTCTGCTTCTTTTCTTTTTGGTCACAAATACTTATATAGGTATCACTTTTAAGTAAAACAGCACATAGTAGGGCGCCTGGGTGGCTCAGTTGGTTAACCGACTGCCTTCGGCTCAGGTCATGATCCTGGAATCCCAGGATCGAGTCCTGCCTCAGGCTCCCTGCTCAGCAGGGAGTCTGCTTTTCCCTCTGACCCTCCCCCCTCTCATGCTCTCTCTCATTCTCTCTCAAATAAATAAATAAAATCTTTGAAAAAAAAAACAGCACATAGTAAACACACACAGTTGAACACATTTCTTTGTGTTAAAGAATAATGAACGTTCCCTAAATTATTTTTGCAGAATTAACTTGCTCTGAATAGTAGTGCCTGGAGTCAAAACCACGTGACACGAATCTGGAGCAATTTTTCTCTTTGGGTAAAGGATGAATGCCTCATTTTCAAATGAATGCCTTAAATTAGGAGTCCTGGTCCTGAGAGCCTGTATTCAACTATTTAGAAGAATGGTTCCCCTATTGGGCTCTTTATAGATATGGAGGAAAAAGTCTTTGTCATTGAAAACATTCATTTTTCCTAATGCATTTTTATTGTAAGTTCCTGCCTCAAAATTAAGCACCATTTCCTAGGTCTTCTTGACCGGAGTGTTTATTAATACATATTTTCTATTAATTTCAAAATCATATACTTTATTAGACTTGAAATTGGTCCTGAGGGAGATTCAAACAGCAAGTGAGCAAGCCTTTGCCCCACGGGTCCTGTGTCTCCATTTCTAACCAGGGGAGCTCAGGCTGACTGCCGAATTCCTTACACTGGAACCTAAGCAAGAATGGTATTTCCATTGATTGCCTTTAATGTTTGATTGAAGTGACAAGACTGCAGTAGATTCATTAAATTTTCAGTTGTTATTCTGATCAATCATAAGCAATCTATTTCGTTGGCATGACAGAAATAACAGGCTGTCCAAACATCGTGATTCATTATCCAGTTTCTTGCTCTCTTGCCCATTTCAGTTATAAGATGAGATCAAGACCTCATTATTTTACAGACAGCAATAACTGAAAACTGATCAGGAAATCTGTTTAATTTTTTTTTCAATAGAGTACCCATAGGTAGGACCTAGATAAACTTTTGCCTCAATAAGAGCATTATCCTCCTAAATGGTCATTCTCGCTTCAGGATCTTCAGATGCTTTTGTCCTCACAACGGCCAAGGTGCTCGTTTAAAGCCTAATTTCACCTAATACAGAAATTGATGCCAGAAATGGGATGAAATTTATTAACGAAAATATGTAGCACTGCTTTAGTGGTCAGGCGGCTTGATGACACAAACAGGCTGGATAACTAGAGATCTATTTCATTCAACGGCAAACATTTGGTACCATCAGTGCATTAACTTATTTAGCTTACCTTAATAGGCATTATAATGGATAAAGATGAAATGCAAAATATTACTGGGCGTGTGTTAGGTTCTGTTGACTCTGTTTGGCAAGATATTACATGGGAAAGATGACCTAAGAAAGAAGTGGTTGATTTCTGAGAAGAAACAAAAGGATAAAGGAGGATCCAGAAAATGGGGGGGGGGGGGGCTTGAAAAGTTGGAAAAACCATTTGGTTACACAACACAAATGATAAAGAGACTGCATTAAACAAGCTTAAAGACTAGTCAAGCTTCTCAAAATGACTCCGAACAGAGACCAAGTTAAGGGCTTGGTCTTTTCACATGTTGTTCTAATATTTTTAACCATAAACTGAGAGAGGTCTAGGGGTAAAGAAAGAAAGAAGGGATATTTGAGAATTATGTCCAGAAAAAACTTTGTACTTATGGCACATAGAACTAACTACAGATAAATAGATTACTAAATTTGGAGATAATTATACTGTTAAAGAAACTATAAGCCTAGACTGAAGTGCCGTGGACTATTGTAGACAAAAAACAAACCTGGGTCCTCCAACTTCCCATGAGTAGGAGGCCAACTTCAAAGGCTCTGCAGCATTGAAAGAGAGCTTTCTCTCCAGAATGCATTTCGGATGTGGCCAAGGAGAATAATGAACAAGAAACACCCCCTTCCCCAAGGGCAGATCCATAAGCCATGGAGATCAACGACAGGGAGTTCTCTCAAAGTGCAGAATCAGAGTCTAATCAAGGAACTTTCCCAGGGCCAAGGGTAGGTTCAGCATCTTCCCAGGGGGATTTCAAAATTATCACAGCCTAATGGTGGCTGTGTGTCTCTCATTGTTCCCCTTTCTAAATGAGAATTGTGTTAACTTTTGCTGCAGGTAAAAAGCCTGCACGGGGACGCCTGGGTGACTCAGTTGGTTAAGCAACTGCCTTCGGCTCATGTCATGATCTCTGGGTCCTGGGATCGAGCCCTGCATCCAGCTCCCTGCTCAGCAGGGAGTCTGCTTCTCTCTCTCTCCCTTTGCCCCTCTCTCCTGCTCGTTCTCTCTCTCTCAATTAAATAAAATCTTTAAAAATAAATAAATAAAAATCCTGCTTGTGTTATAGCTTATGACAATATGCATTCATTTCTCACTTATAGGTTTGTGAGTCAGCCGTGTCTCACTGGGGTTCAGCTCCAGGCTATGGGTCACACTGTGGTCTGCTCAGCACGTCTAACTTGGGGATGCAGGGTGAAGGAGCAGCAGTTACCAAGGGCATGCTCTCATCATGGGGCATGAACAGAGCACTAGAGTGAAAGCTAAGCCACACATTTAAAACCTCTAGTCCAGCATGGCATTAAATTGTATCTAACTCACATTCCATTAGCCAAAACAAGGCACAAACAAAATCAGTGGGTGGGGAAATACACTCTGTCCATAGGGAACTACTGTTAAGGATCGGAATGGAAGGGGGAATTGTGAACACCAATTACAATCTGCTACCAAAATGTTTATTGCAGTTATTTGCATACTGGGTATGGGTGAGTGCAGGTAGGTGACCTATCTTTTAACCTATAGGCTGCAGACAAAAAGAGATCATATCTGAATCAGATAGAGAATACTATACATCATCCTGAGAACTTGGACTTGGAGCTAGAGACAGTGAGTAGATAGAATTTAGGGCTGTATCCCTTAGGGAGTGGTGGATTGTCTTCTATGAGTAGAAAGAGAAATGAACCAATTTAAAGACTAAAAGAAAGACCCACAAAGACAATGCTAAGTGTCAGAGTGAATATAATTCACCCAATCATTCATCCATTCTTGTTGAACTTGCACATGTGAGACCAGTCTCCTGACAAGTCCCCAATCTCAATATTAAATTCTTTTTTTTAAAGATTTTACTTATTTACTTATTTGAGAGAGAGTGAGCACTTGAGAGAGAGCATGAGGTGGGGGGAAGGGCAGAGGGAGAGGAAGAACTAGACTCCCCACTGAGCAGGGAACCCAATGTGGGGCTCGATCCCAGGACCCCGGGATCATGACCTGAATCGAAGGCAGACGCTTAACCAACTGAACCATCCGGGCACCCCTAAAGATTTTATTTTTAAGTAATCTCTCCACGCAACATGAGGCTCAAATTTATAACCCTGAGATCAAGAGTCGCACACTCTACTGACTGAGCCAGTCAGGGTCCCCACCAAAATTAAATTCTAGGAGTATCTTAAATACTCTAGAACAAGTCCCAAGTTACATATACTGCTTTCCTAAGCACTCCTACTACCCAGTTATTCATCTGTTTTCACATGTTTACTGGTTAATTTTACTTTAATCTTCTCCCAGTTATTTATTTGTAGCTATCAATTAGGCTAGACTAGACTATGTGACACAAACATCTCCCAAATCTCAGTAGCCTGTACAAAGAAAAGTTGATTTCTCACTTCCAAGTCAGAGAGCCCTTCTCCTCACTTCAGGACCTGAGCTGATGGAGCCACCGCTATTTAGAAATCACAACAATGATGATTGTCATGCTGACAGAATAGAGAATTTGGTGAAGTATACACTGACTCACAATTCTTCTCCCTAGAAAGAATATATGTTAATTTGGCTCACATTTCATTGGCCAAAGCAGGCCACATAGCCATGTCCAGTTCAAAATTGCTGGGGAGTATGATCCTCCAGGAAGAAGGGAACTTCATATTAGGGAATAATAATAAAGGTGTAACTAGTGTGGTCTAACCTCCTGGTTGACAAATAGATGTTCCCTCCCCTCTCACTTTATCCCTTCTTTAAGAGACATAACCTTAACTACCATCTACCCATTGCTCCAAGCTCAAAGTCAAGAATCTCAAGTCACAGGGTAGTCTCTACGGCAGAGATCCACATGTCCAATATACAATGGTGAAATAGGCATAGGGCTCTTTTCAACCACATTCCAGTCTCTGATTGAGAAAGAGGAAGCATGGAAGCTCTCCAGCAGTCCCTGGCCCACAGCAACAATGACATCTCATTGGGAAGATACCTGGATGGGCCCCTGGCCCAGGTTTAGAGAACTGTCCCAAGAATAGGCCCTGGTTGCTCTTCCTTCAAGTAGCTTTTCTGCCCATTGTTTGCTTGTGGTTCTTGACTCCACCATCCTAAAGGTTGTTCTTTTTTTTTTTTTTTTTTTAAAGTAGGCTCCACACCCAGGGTAGAGCCCAGTGCTGGGCCTGAACCCACCACCACCAAGATCAAGACCCAAGCTGAGATCAAGAGCCAGATGCTTAACTGACCGAGCCACCGAGGCGCCTCAAGGTTCTTCCTTTTAAATTGTGCTTCTTATCTATCTATGGAGTTGGCATAAGGAAAACTACCTTCCTTGGAAATCCAGCAGCTTTTGTAGACTGCTTCTCATCCAAAAGAGGTTGAGGTCCCAAATAATCATTTTAAGCCCCAGTCACAAACTGTTTAGTTCCGGCTCCTGGTCTCTTTGGCAGTACAATTTTTTTTTTCCCCCAAAAAACTTAACTTGGCTTCTTAGCAATTGCATTCCAGTCAGCTCTATGGGCCAATAACCATATCTCCACCTCTCTTCTAGATCTCTCTCTCTTCTCTCAAGTTTGAGTACCTTGAATCCATCAGTCTTCTACAGAAGAGTCACACCCTTAGTCCCTTGTTCCTGAGCCATTTCACCCAAATGGCAAAGGATATATCACACACTTAGTCGAAACTTTAGGAATGTTAATCTATTGAATATTTTTTTTAAGATTTTATTTTTAGGGGCACCTGTGTGGCTCAGTCGTTAAGCGTCTGCCTTCAGCTCAGGTCATGATCCCGGGCTCCTGGGATCGAGCCCCGCATTGGGCTCCCTGCTCGTGGGAAGCCTTCTTTTCCCTCTCCCAATCCCCTTGCTTGTGGTTCCTGCTCTTCCTATCTCTGTGTCAAATAAATAAATAAAATCTTCAAGATTTTATTTTTAAGTAATCTCTACTCCCAACGTAGAGCTCAAACCCACAACCCTGAGATCAAGAGTTGCACTCTCCACCAACTGAGCCAGCCAGGCGCCCAGCCCACCCCTCTATTGAGCATTTTTAATAATGGGTGTGAAGATTATACCCTTAATTTGCTACTTGCACTGAGATAATAGGTTAAAAGGATTTAAGGATTTTAACAATAGTATGGAGGAGCCATACCTTTTGATTTTTCCTTGGTGTAAGTCTTGAAATTAAATTTGCCTCTATTACTCAAAAACTTTATTTCACACTGTTTGAAGTTTAAACTCATTTTCAAGCCTGAAGGCCCACCAATTTCTAAACTCAGTTGTCTTTCATTTATGTTCAACTACCAGCTAATTATCTTACCTAAGCTCATTTCTTTTACAATAATTGGAGAAATGTAGACAAAAGTTACCAATACTCGAAACTAATATTCTGTTTTTCAACCTCTTTCCCTAAAACTACAGGCTCATTATATCTGCCTTTCAGGCTACTCTAGATCACGGTTTTACTAAAACTTTTTCTACTATTTGACTTGTTCTCACTGACCTAGCTCCTGGTTTCCTCACTGCCGAGAACACAACCTTTGAATCAATGCCATATATTTCATAGATTTTGTTGCAACGGCACCTCTATCCTGATACTGATTTCTGTATGGGTCAGGATAGGCAAAGATAAGCCATGGTGTCAAAACCGAGGTCTTAGTGGTTTAAAACAAAGATTTCTTTTTCATGCACACTGTAGTTCAATCTTGGGTTGGTTGGGAGCAGCCACTATCCAGAATATGTGGTTGCTGTGACAGAAAGTAAACAGAACATGGCAAATTAATACCAAGTTTTAAAGCTTCTGCCTGTGACACATTTCTTTTTTTCCCTAAGATTTTATATATTTATTCATGAGAGAGAGAGAGAGAGGCAGAGGGAGAAGCAGGCTCCCCACAGAGCAGGAAGCCAGACGCGGGACCTGATCCCAGGACTCTGGGATCACGACCCAAGCTGAAAGCAGACACCCAACCGAATGAGCCACCCAGGTGCCCTGTGACACATTTCATTGACCCAAAGAAGTCATTTGGCCATGTCTGAGTTTAACAGGATGGTAAAGCATTAATTCTCATACAGGGAAGCGAAACAGATAATTGTGAACAGTCTTCTGCAATATCCTTTACCTTCCTTTTTCTGTTGTGTTGTCATTTCCTTATTCATTTATTGGGGCAATGTGCAGATCAGTAACATTAACCCTGTATCTCATGTTTTCTCCAACCTTGCCAGTTGTCTTTTAACTTTGCTTATGATAAATAATGATGAATTTTGCCATGCAGAAATTTTTATTTTGATGGAAGTATGCCAGATTACTTCTTTCTCCCTTCCTTTCTTCCTCCTCCCTTCTGAATCCTTTCTTTCTTTGGGGGCTTTATGGCTTCTGGATTTCAGATAGTTCTTGGGAAAGTCTTAAGAATTTCAAATATTATAAAGGTGATCTGCTATAGATTCTTCTCTAATATTTACACTTATAAAATGTTTGGATCTTCATGGGGTGCCTGGGTGGCTCTGTCGGTTAAGTGTCTGCCTGGGCTCTGGTCATGATCCCGGGGTCCTGGGAATGAGCCCCATGTTGGGCTCCCTGCTCAGCGGGGTGTCTGCTTCTCCCTCTCCCTCTGCCCCTCCACCATGCTCATGCTTTCTCTCTATCTCTATCAATAAATAAAATCTTTGGGAAAAAAATGTTTGGATCTTCAACACAAGTGGACTTTTTTTGTGCATATGCGGTATGAGATAAGACTGTAACTTTCCTTTCTTTTCCCCAAATAAGATAATTGATAGATAATTTTATCAGTACTGTTTATTGGGGAAAACACCTCCCATGCCAGCCTGACAGGTAGTTAAACAGACAAACAGATACATGGCAAAAGGAGAGGTGTCCCACTGGCCCAGCTGTTTCTGAAGAAAACAGTACTATTTGTACCACCGCCCAGCAGCCACGCCTCATCTTCATATCTATTATTCAAGCCTGGAATTGCAAAGAAATGTCTGTACATTTGGGGCAACCCTTTCCTATGGCTGCTTTGAGGTTTCCCCTGCTCTAGTTCGTTAGTCAGTATGACGTCTTCTATTTTTTTTTTTTACTTTGAATAAGTTACTCAAAAAATCTGATCTCCTCCTAAAAGTAGTCTTTCTTTTTTTTTTTTTAAAGATTTTTTTAAAAATTTATTTATTTAACAGAGAGAGACACAGTGAGAGAGGGAACATAAGCAGGGGGAGTGGGAGAGGGAGAAGCAGGCTTCCCACCGAGCAGGGAGCCCGATGCGGGGCTCGATCCCAGGACCCTGGGATCATGACCCGAGCCGAAGGCAGACGCTTAACCATCTGAGCCACCCAGGCGCCCCAAAAGTAGTCTTTCTTATTTTTTTTTAATTTTTTTTTTTTAAGATTTTATTTATTTGAGAGAGAGAGAATGAGAGACAGAGAGTATGAGAGGGAGGAGGGCCAGAGGGAGAAGCAGACTCCCTGCCGAGCAGGGAGCCCGATGCGGGACTCGATCCCGGGACTCCAGGATCATGACCTGAGCCGAAGGCAGTCGCTTAACCAATTGAGCCACCCAGGCGCCCAGTCTTTCTTATTTTTCAAAGCTAATATGGATTTATTCTTTACAAAACATTTTATATCTAGTATTTCAACAGGATTTTGGAGAGAGTAGAGGTAAAAACGTATATGCAGTATGCTATCTCAAACCCCGGATCATCTTCACTAGTGGATTTGAACCCTAGATATGAATATTCCCTGGATTCTTTTCCCCCACTGACTTCTCTTAGGGATAGGCCCAGACATGCTTACGTGCCAGAAATGGACAATCCGAGGCTAGGATTCCTATTTCCCCACTACTCTATCAAAATTAGCATTTCAATCTAGCTCCCCAATTATACTAGGCATTATACCTGGAGCTTGAGTATAAGAATGGAAAAGGAGATGCTTAGCTTGGGTTTCTCCCAAAAACAGAGGTAGAGAGAAGAATCAGCATGTAGGTAGTGATCCCAAGGTCCTGGAGAGGACAGGGAAGAGTGAAAACAGGGAAAGCTGAAAAACTAAACTGAGGCTTTGTTAATAAGCTACTTGTGGCTGTGGTCAAGCATGGCTTGACCCTGTGGGGATCTTCTGAGAATGTATCTCCTAACTGTCCACCTAAGGGACAACACAGGGGAATATATCCACTGGATCCCTTCTTCCACTGCTCAAAGGTTGCGCCTAGTGGGTAGTAGTTCATCCACACCTCCAGCACTGCAATTAAAGAGGCCAGATTTAGAAAATAAAAACAGAAGATGCCCGGTTATATTTGAATTTCAGATAAACTATAAATGTATTTAGTTTAAGTTTGTTCCATACGTCATTTGAGACACACTAAAAATTGGTTTCTATCTGAAATATGAATTGAACTGCAGGTCCTATATTATATCTGCTAACCCTATTTGAGAGGCAACCAAACAGATGGGCAAGCAAGCTGCTGAAGGTTTACCACTCAGCAGCAGCAGCAAGCCTGCCAGCAAAAAGCTGACTTATATGGTGCGGCGGAGGGGAGTCACTCTGAGGCTGGCAGCTGGTTTCCACGGCAAAGATGGAGTTGAAAAGTTAGCCCCGGAGGAGATGAGGCAGGGCACAACTGGTGTCTGTGCCATTTAAAGGTGAAAATCCTAGGGGCGCCTGGCTGGCTCAGTGGGAAGAGCAAGTGACTCTTGATCTTGGGGTCGTGATTTTGAGTCCCATGTTGGTGTATAGATTGCTAAAAAGTAAATAAATAAAACTTAAAAAAATAAAGGTGAAAATCCTAAAGATTAAGCAACCAAAATGATTAAACTGAATATGATAGGAAAAATCCAAGGTCGTACTAGGGCAAGCACTGTGCTGAGGGTTGTGGAAGGTGGAAGATGGAGACAAGGGGTCTCACTGCTGATGGTCTAGTTAGGAAGACAATACAGAGAACTCCCCTGTGAACCACCTGAGGCCAGGGATAGGCCAGACTCATCTCTGTATCTATCACCCAGTATTTAGAATATACCTGGCCCAGAGAAGGCCTGTAAATGTTTGGTGAATTAACGTATAAATAAATGAATGAATAAAGGAAAAGATATAAGGGAAAGCGAAAAGTACCTCAAAAGGAAGAAAAAAAAAAAGGTAGGAATGAATGCTGGAAGCCTTAAAGTTTGACTCTTAATTTAAAGAGATCCTGATGTACCAAGAAAAGAATTTTCAAAGTGAGGAAATAAGTTACCATTTATCTAAATATTTAAAATACAGCATTAAGTAAGTCATTTTAAGTGGAATCTTTACAAGATATCTATCTGTAATGCAGCCCACACCAAGAGGTCCTGTGGGGATAATCCCTGATAACCATAATCAGAAAACATTAACTCTTACCTCCAGAAATTTCCTGGACAATTATATGCAATTGTGAACATCTTTTTTTTCAAATAATGTTAATTCCTCTTACAAATTTACTCTGGATTAATAAACTCAATATTTACAAAATGCTAACAAATCAAGAATAGTGGGACCACTCTTGAGGATTTGTCTAACAGATATGCATTCATAAAGGAAAGTATGAAGGTGTGATTAGCAAGATGTGCCCCTCCCCTCAAAAGACATCCACATTATTAAAAAAAAAAAAATGTACAGATCATAATCCCTAAACCTTGAAAATACGTTACCCAGTGTTATGGGCTGAACTCTGTCCCCACAAAAAGATATGTTGAAGTCCTAACCCCAACTATCTCAGAATGGGACGTTATTCAGAAATAGGGTCTTTTCTGAGATAACCAAGTTAAAATGAGGTGGGGCCTCATCCAATCTGACTAGTATCCTCATAAAAAGGGGAAATTTAGACACAAAGATAATAGGAAGACTCGCAGGAAAAGGACACCCATGTGACTGCAGTCATGTGACTTAGAGCACAGACCAGCACCAGCCAGCCAGGAAACAGGACTTCGGTCCTATAAACACTAGGAACGGATTTCGGCCAACAAACTAAATGAAACTGGAAGCAGATTCATCCCTGGAGTCCTCAGAAGGGAACATAGCCCTGTTGACACCTTGATTTTGGCCTTATGAGATTCTAATCAGAGGATCCAGTTGAGCCATGTTGCACCTGACTTCCGACTGATAGAACTGTGAGATCCTAAGTAAGAGGGTTTCTTTTTTATCGCAGTAAAATATGCATAACATTTACCATTTTAAGCATTTATTTCAGTAGTATTCAGTACATTTATGCTGTTGTGCAACTATCACCACTGTCTTCAGAACTTTTTCATTAAACAGTAACTCCCCATTCTCCCCTCCCCGCTGGCTCCCAGGAACCACTGCTCTACGTTATGTCACTGCATACTTGACTACTCTAAGGTACTTCATGTGAGTGGAAATGTACAATATTTGTCCTTTTGTGTCTGGTTTCTTTCACATAGCATAATGTCTTTAAGGTTAAGTGGGTCTTTTTAACCCACCAAAACAACCCAAATTATTCTACGAGTTTTGTTGGCAAAATGAGAATGTCTATTATGTCTGCATTCTTATACTGGAACCTCTTGTACCTCGCATCCTGTAGGCCTACCTTTTCACTCCAGCCCTTGCTGTGGTGAGCAGTCTGTTCAGCCACCTTTTGATATCTCTGGCTCCCGGACCCAGGGCTTTTAAATGCCATCACAGTAGGGGCATCTGTGGAAACCTGCTTGGCACTTGCACACATTCAAACATAGAATTTCTATGAAGTGAGCACCGCATACGGCAACCGATGGCCAGTGGAGCAGCAGAAGCTGGTGGATAAATGCTCCTTTCATCCACCTTCCAGAAGATAATTGTGCAATGTATTCTATATGTCTCCTTGGGGGGTCCACAAGCACTGAGACGCTAGTGACCCAGTGGTATTTTTTCCTTGTTTCACTCTTCTCTCGTCTTCCACTCCTATTCTCTGAGACCACCTCCCCAAAGAACACTTTATGTGAGCCTCTTGTCCCAGGCTCTGGATTCTGGGGGTAAACCCTGCTTAAGGAGATCATGAAAACCACACCTGCTCATTGTGAACAATTTTGGCAAGACAGAAAAGTGAAAGGCAAACAATCCATAATCCCACCACGCAGAAACAATCACTATTAATCCTTGAGGCCATGTGCTTCCAGACTATTTTAGGAGTACTTCATCAATCTGCGTAGTAACTTACATCTTTGGATTCCCAGACTAAGGTGACCATCTTGGTGACTAACGTGAATTGACATTCCTGACTTTAAAGATTTTTTTTTTTTTTTATTCATGAGAGACAGAGAGAGAGAGAGAGGCAGAGGGAGAAGCAGGCTACATTCCTGACTTTAGTATGGCCAAAGGATGATGTGTAATTAGCACCCTGAGCAGGATCTGGAAGGGACAGTTTCACATTTAGAATTCAGGTCCTATTAACATCTTTTATCTGAAAGGTCTAGATTTTATTTGGTCGTTAGGAGAGACACTTCCACTTGTTATTATATCCCTTCATACTTTAGTTTTAAGAATTTAGTAAGGTAGTAAAAGACCTTTTCTGGAGCACTGAACATGGTGTTCTGACAGCAATTTTCTGTTCTTTTTCCTGCCTTTTTTATACAACTGAAACCCTAAAGGGACATCTGCCAAACATTGTAATTCAAAAATGCAGTTGTAACTCCCATGACTGCACTGACGTGAGGATAATTTGGAAGGAGTACATCCCTTAGGATAATGTGAAATTAAACTCTCAACCATGATGATGGCATAATCCTTTCATTAAGGAGCAAACAGGAAGGAGTCATTAAGAAAAAAGATGGAAAACATGGGGAAAGCAAAGCATTTTTGAGGGACTAAAACAACAAAACTTTCCTCATTTTGCCATTCTGGAAATCTTCCATGTCATACAAAAAGATATTTTCAGAAGGAGATTTTCCCTGGAGCTGCTACCACAGCAAGGCCAGTGAAAACAAAAGCAGGGAGGCTCCGGCTCAGGGGCCAAGGCCCAGCACTGGCTGGTGGATGAGGACCCGCTGGGCAAGCCAGTATTTCAAAGCCCCAGATGCCGAGCCCTGTTGCGCTGAGTGCAGGAGTTTTCTCAACTTCTGTTGGAAACTAAGTGGGAGAAATTCACAGTTCCCTTTGTGAGAAATCATGGCAGGAAAATGAAGCACCCTCCTAGGGCAACAGGGGGAAAATGGAGCTGCTGCCAGGAGACCATAGCTCCTTTTTCTTTCACACCAAAGCCACTCTCCCTTGGGTAAAAAATGTGTCCATGATGTTGATATATGGCTAATAAAATGTATCATTAATAATTCAAGAAAATAAAATAAAGCTCGTTCTGGAGTGAAAAACTGTCCACTTCACAGGATTTGTGCAAAATAAACAGCAATGCTGTGAAAGACATGAACAAATGGATAATAATTTATTTAGAAGGCACCTCCGTGTGCTTTTTTTTTGCCCTTTTATAAAAGGATTTTTTGTTATGTGTGTAGTTTACACTAAAGCAAGTGACAGAGTGAAGGATACTTATGTTTATTTGTTGTTATGCTTTCTGGAAGTTTTTTTTAAGGTTTTCCTTATATGTTTTGTGTCCCCAAAGTCGTTCTGTTGCCTGTCCTATTAACACTCACACCATTTACTAGTAAGAACAATCTCTGCTTCCAGTTTTTACTTGTCAGGTGGTCCAAAAGAGCTGATTTGCACAGCAAGAACACAGAGTTCTTCTCCACTATTTGTCTCCAGGGGGGAATTCGGTGGAGTTTCCTGGCCCACTATACTCTCAGGGTTTGGTCCATTATACTATCTTCAAAGATAGCTCCATAACAACCAGAGCATGGAGACCCTTCTGCCTCCTTTGTACCACCTTCTCAGATCCTCCGTGGTAACAAAATTATTACACTTGGGAAGCACTACATACAAGACCTGGAGTCCAGGCAGTGCTGGGAAGCCAACCACCACAGCCTTCCTTCACTCAGTGAACTGACCCAGCCCAACAGGGCTTATGGCTCTTCACAGAAAAAAAGTGACAGCAATGCAAATATGGTAGCTATGCAAACTATCTAAGCTCAAGGATTGATAGCAACATCTATCACTGTGTCTACTTCAAGGCTTCAAATCAAGATGAAAGATTACAGAGGTAGTGAGCCTTGAAGGAAGAGAAGGAATTTGTAGAGACTCTACACATTTGGAGGAGGGTAGGAGAGGCAAGGAGGCTGAACGAGGAAAAAGAGGGACAGAGAGGAAGGTAGGGAGAGAAATGAGGTAGGAGGAAGGAGGAGAGAAGTGGGGAGGGAAGGAGAGAAGCATAAAGACTGGATGTATCAGGACATATTAAAAGCTACTGGGGGTGCCTGGCTGGCTCAGTCGGTAGAGCATGCGACTCTTGATCTCGGGGTGGTGAGTTTAACCTCCATATTGGGGGTAGAGACTACTTAAAGAATACAAAAATTTTTTTTAAATAAATAAAAATAAAAGTTACTGTAGTGGTGCATCAAAAGATACTATCAACAGAGTGAAAAGGCAACCCATGCAATGGGAGAAAATATTTATAAATCATGTACCCGATTAAGGGCTTAATACCCAGAATATATAAAGAATTTGTACAACATCCAAAAAACAAATGACCCAATTCAAAAATGGGCAAAGGAGGGTGCCTGGGTGGCTCAGATGGTTAAGCGTCTGCCTTCGGCTCAGGTCATGATCCCAGGGTCCTGGGATCGAGTCCCACATCGGGCTTTCCGCTCAGCGGGGAGCCTGCTTCTCCCTCTGCCTCTCTCTCTGTCTCTTATGAATAAATAAAATCTTTAAAAAAAATAAAAATAAATTAAAAAAATGGACAAAGGACTTGAACAGACATTCCTCCAAAAAAGATATATATGAATGCCCAGTAAGCACCTGAAAAAATGTCCAAACCATCACTGAGCATTAGGGAAATACAAATCAAAACCACAATGAAGTAACACTTCACACCCATTAGAATGGCTATTATCAAAAAAAAAAAAAGACAGGTAATAACAGGTGTTGGTGAGGATGTGTAGAAATCAGAGCCCTTGTGCACTCCTGGTGGGAATGAAAAATGGCACAGCCATCACGGAAAACAATATGGTGGTTCCTCAAACCATTAAATATGGAATTACCATACGATTCAGCAATTCTAATTCACAGTATATGTCTGTAAGAATTGAAAGCAGGAACTTGAACAGATCTTTGTACACCCACATTCATAACAGCATTGTTCACAACAGCCAAAAGGTGGAAGCAACCTAAATGTCTGCTGACTGATGAATGAATAAAGGAAATGGGGTGTATACATACAATGGATTATTATTCAACCTTAAAAAGGAAAGAAATTCTGAACCATGCTACAACATGAAGGAACCTTGAGGACATCACGCTCAGTGAAATAAGCTAGTCCCAAAGGATAAATACTGTATGATTCCACTTACATAAGGTACCCACAGGAGTCCAATTCATTGAGACAGAAAGTAGAATGGTGGTTGGTTTCCAGGGGTTGGGGGGAGGGAGGAATAGGGAATTCGTGTTTACTGGGTACAGAGTGTCAGTTTTGCAAGATGACAAAAGTTCTAGAGATGGCTGATGGTGATGGTTGCACAACAACATAGATGTACTTAATGCCACTGAGCCATACACTTAGAAATGGTTAAGATGGTAAACGTTACATCTATTTTACCACAAGTTTGAAAATCTACAAATATAAAAAAGCAACACAGAAACAAATCTCACTGAAGTATGCTTATGGAAATGGAAGAGGAGATTATGTCGAAATCTCAGCAAGCTCAGGAGATGCATTTTTTAACTTTTACCCAAAAGGAACCAAGCAATGTCATGTTTAAAAAATTCATCGTTGATCCTTTTTCCATAACCAGTCCCAGCCACTTGTCTGATAAAGTTACAGTTACATATAAATTACATTTCAATGAAAATTTTTAAGAAGGCTATTGCAGTAGCACACAGCATGAAAGGGAGAAAAGAAGACACAAGATCTCTTGAAGGAAGAATCCACAGATCCCGGATAAATCCAGTAGTAATCCCATGGGCACACACTGGAAGAATACATAAATCTGTGACTATTTTGTGGGTGCGTATGGGTGGTGTTTTAACGTCAGATCATTTTCAAGAAATTACATGCAAACAGCAACAATCACTCTATCAGAAATTCCCATTTCTGGTTCTGGCTCAAAAGGACCAGATTAAAAATTCAAAGAGTGGGGTGCCTGGGTGGCTCAGTTGGTTAAGCGACTGCTTTCGGCTCAGGTCATGATCCTGGAGTCCCGGGATCGAGTCCCGCATCGGGCTCCCTGCTCGGCAGGGAGTCTGCTTCTCCCTCTGACCCTCCCCCTCTCATGTGCTCTCTCTCTCTCATTCTCTCTGTCTCAAATAAATAAATAAATAAAATCTTTAAAAAAAAAAAAAAAAAAAATTCAAAGAGTGTCCTGCTCTGCTTAGTAGGTGTGGTATTTGGGAGTACCTATTCCACTACCCCAGATGGTGATTTTACTCTCAACACATATCTTCTAAGAACTGCAAACACAGAATTTTATTAACAAACTTAATCAACCAAACACCAAGGTCAACATTCTCTCAGTGGCTGACAAGAGAAGCTGTAAATCCTAATTTCCCTGTGCTTGTAGTGTCAAGTACTGCCCTTCCAAATATGCTAATCATGCTAAAAATGAGGGGAAGGCTTCCACCCCAGTCCCTCAGTTCTGCCCCCCTGCCCATCAGAAACCCCCTAGCCATAGATTATGCTAGTTGACCTTAGCAGTATTTCTTCTCTGCAATCAAAACATACTGCATGCAAAAACCCTGTCCTATTTTGTGATGAAAGGATCCTCCATCTCTCTCTCTCTCTCGCTCGCTCTATCTCCTGTTACTAGCCATAAAAGAACTTCAAATGGCTACTGGGGTCACATTAAACTAAGGAGTCCCCCAAAGAAGTCTTCCCAGTCTTCCAAATGTTCCCTCCCTACTCCACAGTAGCTTCCTACAACAAATCCATTTCAGAGGAGGCTGAAGTCCTGACTTGCTATCCACAGAGGTAAGCCCATTGGCCAAGAGGAGGGGTGGGAACAGTGATTTCCTGATGCAATCATCTCCTACAGCTATGAAAAGAAGCTCCCATGTTTCAGATATTCTGCTGCTTTTATTTATCTTATCAGTTTTATGTCTGCTGCTAGACGGTCATTCCTACTGCTGTTTATAGGTCAATTTATAAATCATAAAACATACTACCTCCTCCATACGATGTTTCATGCCAGTAGTAACTCCCATAATTCCTTCATAATTTTCACTAAAGATGGAGACATTTTTTCCACTGCCTTCCTAGGCAGGATGACCTGGGGCTTTCAATTACTGGTGTAAAATCCCAAGAGAGCAGATTCCTGTTTCAGACCGTCACTGTTTGATGCCAAATGATAGTCTGAGGGAAACAATTCACTCCAACTCGTTCTTAGCACCATTTACACAGAAGGGAAAGGGAAAGATGTAAACTTGGAAATTATTTACTTGTGGCAATTAATGGGAACTGTAAATTCTATAGTTGTGGCTCAAAACAGGATACATATAAGTGTGGTTATTTAAGACTATGGAATCCATTCATCCTTTGGAAATATATCACCTTCTGAATAAAAGCAATCTGGTTGAGTTCCAACTCTGTCTGCTCCTAACAGCATCCTTCTCAGGACTAAAAAGAGCAAACACTTTTTAGCAACACGTATGAGGTCAAAGCTTACAAGTAGACCGTTCTCTATGAATTCTGATGAGACTGAAGATGTATCCACAGTACGTTCTATATGTGTGTGACATGACTTTCAGCTATCAGGGCCCCAGGCTACAGACTCTGGCTGCCTGCAGACCTGACTGAACAGGAGCAGCCACAGGAGAAATTTGCACTTGTAACTAATCCAACCAACCTGCAGCCTTGCGTCCAGCCCTGCTTGTTCTTGGAATGGGTACACTTTATCAAGTACGCTTTTTATAAAGTAAAAGGTGAAGCCTCAGTAAGAGAGGTCAATTATTGAAATAGATCAGTGCTTCTCCACCTGGCTGCACAAAAGAATTGCCTGGGGGGTTTTGAAAAAATGCCAAAGCCTGGGGCCTCACCCCAGATGGATTAAATTAGAATCTCTAGTGGTGGGACCCAGGTAACAATATTTTATCAATGCTCCCCCTTGTGATTTTTACATGCAACCAAGGTTGAGAACCACAGCTTTAGATGTTACCCAAAAGCCTTATTAGGGGAATAGAGCAGACACCTATGACCTAATTCTTAAAAGGTGGTCTGGGGAAACCAACATTTAACGGTGCTTAGTAACAGACATACAAAAACGCTGTAAGTTTTTCCAAGGGTTGTTTTTTAAAGTAAGCCACGTTTCCAACTAAAAGCGGCTGCTTTTAAATTTCTTAGGGGCGACTTTCCTTTGACCTCTGTAAATTGGCCTACTTCTTTCTTATATAACTATCTATAGAATTTTGTAACCATACACACTAAAAAAAATGACGGTTTTCTCTTTTATACTATCCACACTGGCAGTTATTTTATTAACACAAGGTTGGGTTGTCTACCTCAATTTTTCATGATTTTCAGCTTCCCTCAAATGGTTTAGGCTCCCCCCCAAAAAAAGCCATAATTAATTAATTAATTTAATTAATACAAAACAAGACGTGACCAAAAGCAAAATAAATATGAATGAGAAAGATTTTCCCCCAATCTCCCCTCTCATCCCTCCTGCTGAATTAGCCTAGCCCTTGGACCCTAAGCTGATTTCCTGGCTCCTGAACCAAGCCCTGGTAAAAAGGCACTCTGCAGCCATGACTTTGTTACATGGACAAAACAGCATGCGCTCTATAAAACCATCTACCCCACTGCGGTTTCCCCTGACAAATTAACACTAACCCACTTCCCCATGTTCTTAGAAAGGTTCACTGTATGCAAGAAGATGTGTGTTGAAGCCTCATCCCATTAGCTGAGAGAGCTCACAGTAATAAGAAAGAGCTTTTAGTAATGGAGAACTTCAAGCTGATTCTTAAAAGGTAAGTGCTCCGCAGGTGGAGCAGAGTGGGAGTGTAGTTTCCGGTGGGCATAGGGGCCATTTATTCTAGGTCACTGAATTAAGGCAGAGACGAGAAATAAGATGGCATGTTCAAACAACAAGCATGGCTGGAAAGTAACATGCAAAGGAGGAGTGGAGGGTACGGTGAGGGAAAAAGTTGTAGAGGTGGGCAGGGCGTGGACGGAGATGAATGTAAAGGAACCAGGGAAGAGTGAAGACCGCTATGACAGAGATGGCAGGCAGAAGTTGATGAAGCTAAACCCAGGCAGTAGCATTATGCCTGGAGAGGGACTCATGGTTGAGTGGTATCAAGTACATAGTATGGACATGACTGAGCAAGGGAGATGATGTTGAGGAGGAAGCGTCTAGCCTCTAGCAGGTCTTCCTGGTGCCCGGCTGGAGGGGAGGAGGTATGCACATTGCTGCTACCCACTCCCAGCAACAGGAACCTGGCCGATGGAACAGTTTAGGGTAGGGGTGCCAGAATAAATGCAGGATCCTCAAATTTGCATTTCAGATACATAACAAATTTTTAGTATGTAATACGTAGGACACACTTAAACCAAAGAAAGGTCAGTGAACAGGTGGCTTGTAGCAAGGTGGGAGCAGCCTTGAGCTGAGAGAGAACTTTTCCACAGGAACCAGAAACAACAGTCAACAAAAGACCTTGCTCTTGAGCACTCACAGTGATGTCTTTGTTTATTGTACCATATATATGTTAGAATTTTCCCATTTCAATCTGAGGCTGAGTAATTTACTTCATGTTGCCATAGTGAAATATTCAACTTGGGCTTAAGAAGCAGTGCTGTGGAAGTGAGGAGGAAATAGAATCTTCCTGACAGCACGTTTATGTATCGATTTGTTTTTCAAGATATTCTGGTCATATTTAGAACTAGGAAATCATGATTTCCTAAAAATGTACTCAATTGGATTGATGTTTTTTACTATCCATCTAATTCTGAAAATGTTAATGTTCGTGGCTCATTCGATTTCCTTTTCATTAAAGTGGCATTTTTCTTCTTAGCAATTTTGACTTATGTATGGACTGGAGAAATGAATTTTTATAGGAGGAGGAAGTTGCTAGGCTGACAAGAAAAACTTTTTTTCTCACAATGTGTTCTGCTTTTCTAGAAAAATACTACCTATTGTCACTGAAATATCTCCAAGTGAAAATAGACACTTCTCTTCCATTTATTTAGAGCAGGAATAGCAGAGAAGATAGGACGTTAAATTTTGTATCAAGTTACAACACACAGAGTGGGCTGCTGCAGGAACCTGCGCTGACTTGCAGCCATGGGAGGGTGCATCTGGCCCTGTGCTCCCTGTGCAATCCATTGTGGGGGGGCGACCCCCTGCAGATACCCACCTTCTCCCTCCCCTCCGCCCCACCACGGCTTCCTGGGGCACAAGGAGCACGAGAGGGTGGCCATGCAGCCGCAGATGAATGATGCACAGCTGGTGCTCCAACAGCAACAGTGAGAGGCCTGCACCCACTAGTTCATCCAGCTGCTCAAGCGCAAGCGTGCCAGCTTCCCCAACTTCCTGGCCCATGAGCACGAGTAGCACGACTGGGATGACTGTGAGCACGTGGACTGCGGGATGCGCATGAAGGCGTCTGAGCAGGAGCGGGGGCTGCTCCAGCGGAAGAAGAGGCGAAGAGGGGGGAGCAGAGGGAGGTGCCCCCCTCCATGGCCCTGTGCTGGACCTGCCCCCACCCTGTGGACCCACTGAGAAAGAAAAGCCTCCAGGCCCCCCAGCCTGGGATGGGGGGAACCCACATAGATATAAAGAACAAGAGTCTCTACCAACAAAAACTATATTTTTAAGTAATCTCTATGCCCAATGTGAGGATTAAATTCATGACCCTGAGATCAAGAGTCACATGCTCCACCAACTCAGCCAGCCAGGCGCAACCCCCTACCAACAAAAACTACTGATTGGCATCTCTAAGGCTACCACAAGCCATATGTTGCAAGAATGGAAGAATGGTCCTTAGAATTGACCCATTTGTGTAGGCTGGGTTGTGAAGAAGTGTCATAGAGAAGTCGGATTCTGGAGTTGGAGCTTAGGAAATAGGTAAGATTTCATTATGTCATCTAGAGAGTAAAAAGGACCTTCCAAGAAAGAAAGCAGCTTGGGCAGATACACAGAGGCACGACCTTGCTGCCTGTGAGGAGTGTATGTTCCAACTGAACCTACCTGAACAAGGAGGCTATGTTGAGGAATCAGAGGCAGTCAGTTTGAATAAAGGTGTGATAACAGAGGGTCTTGGAAATTACACAGAGAGTTCTGGCCAAAATGAACCAACAACACCCAGTATTTTCCTGAGATGATTCTGGCAGTGTGATATGGATGAAGGATTAGCAGGAGATGGGGGAGGCAGGAGATGGGGGAAGGAAAGGAGGGCTCTAGCTGGATGAACAGCTGCGGGGCTCAATGACGACAGAAGGGAGTCTGCTCAACCCTGCCTTGTTGGAGCAGTGACTGAATCATCTTTCTATAGGGCAGGGGTCAGCAAACTGCACGTGTAAAAGCCCCGAAAGTAAATCATTTAGGCTTTGTGAACCATAAGGCCATCTCTGTTCCACCAACTCAACCCTGCTGTTGTATCAAGAAAGCAGCCATAGATAATACCATAAACAAATGGGCGGTTGGTCTTCCAATAAAATCTTATTTACAAAACCAGCCCATAGGGTAGATTTGGCCTCTGGGCCAGAGTTTGCCTACTCCTGCTCTAGGGCATCAGGTGAGTGCAGGTTTGCAAAGCTGCTAGAGAACGGGGATAGAAAACACAACTCGGTAATTCTAGTTGCCCCTTTTCCTTACTATTCACACAGCTAAACTCCCTAGACTATCAACAACCTATTTGGGAAGGAAAAATTCTTTCTTGGATTGTTCTTCTCTGGAGTGGAATTAGTGTTATTATCATTGTGAATATATTGTTCCCTAGTCATCTGTCTCATTATTTTTATGACTCATGTCCCTATGATGGAGGCAATAAATGGAATGATCTTCATAGAACGTGAGCATAATGGGAGGGCAACTTGGTATATGTGATGGAAATTATCTAAATCTATCTTGAAATATTAGGGCAATACAAAAATAAGACCACACGTATCATTGTGATATCAGGCAGTTTCTAAAGGTAGATCTGTCAAAACGCATGGATATTTTGATTCGGGTTCACTCGATCAGTTTCAGCAACTCCCAACCCAGGAAAAAAGCAAGTGGAGAAGGCAGAGGTCAGTAGAAAGAGCTAAGGATCTAGGTATAGGAGGAAGCAAAAAGGAAGAGGGGGAATAAGGAAGAAAGGAAGATAAAGGGGATAAAAAGGAAGCAAGACTAGTGGGAGAGCACAAAAGGGGGCTTCCGGTTTCTGGCCTGGCTCAAGGCTGTCAGTAGATCCATGTGCATATTGGGAAGGCTTATAAAAAGAAAGCTAGCAGAGGGAACAGTGTGAATATATATGATTCTAGGACTTTCCTGCCATTCATCTCATTCTAGTAGGTACCTGTCCCAGGCTCTGTGTTAGGCCCTGGGTATACAAAGATGGCTATTACCAAGCAGCTTACAGTCTAGTATAAAGAGGTAAACCAATCCCCAAGCCATTAAAATATACAATAAGAATAAGGCACCCATCAACTGTACTTCTTAGTTTCTAACCTAGAGAAATTCTAGCACACCTGCACAAAAGAAATATTCAGCATCAGTATATTAGCTAAAAATTGCCAATAACTGAAAAGTTCACCAGTAAAGGAATGGATACATATGTATATACCCCACCCAGACATGCCGAGTGAAAAAACAAGTTCCAGAACATATGGAGAGTATAATACCTCTTTTGTGAAAATCACGCACACAAAATACCACATTTTCTGAGTATTTCACCACATAGGAGATGTTCTAGAACAATTAACATTAAATTTGTAACAATGATTACTTCTTTGGAAGGATACGGATAGTGGTGGTCATACAGATATTTTTATAAGAATGTATTACTAATGGAATTTATTTTTTTATTTAAATTCAATTAGCCAACAAATAGTATTTTAAAAATAATTTTTAAAAAGTATAAAAAGCTACAGGATACAGATCAATGTGAAGGGAGTTCTTCAAAAGATGACTACAGGGACGTGTGGATGGCTCAGTTGGTTAAGCATCTGACTCTTGATCTCAGCTCAGGTCATGATTTCAGGGTTGTGAGATCGAGTCCCGCATTAAGCCTCCAGCCACACTGGGCATGGAGCCTGCTTAAGATTCTCTCTCTCCCTCTCCCTCTGTACTTCCTCCTTCTCTCTCTCTCATTCTCTTTCTCGCCTCAAAAAAAAAAAAAAAATGACTACAGATCTTCCTCGATTTCTGATGGGGTTCCGTCTGGGTCCCATCATATTGTGAAATATGATAAGACATGAACATCATAGCTTAGCCAAGCCTGCCTTAAATGTGCTCAGAATATTGAGCCTACAGTTGAGCAAAATCATCTAACACAACCTGCCTTCCACGCCAACACTTTCTAACACATGCCACTGCTTCGTTTTCTTCATAGCACTTAGAAATTATTTATTGATTGATATACTTATTAATATATTACTGTTCTATTTTGTGTCTCCCCCAACTAAAATGGAAGCCGACATTAGAGGTAGGGCTTTTTATGTCCTATTTGACAAGTATAGCCCCAATACTTAAAATGCTTGAGACAGAATAGGTGCTAAATAAATAATGAATGAATGGATGGATGAATGAAACAAGCCTATATAGCTATAAGGGACAGTAACAAGAGAAAGCATGATAGAAGATGGGATATAAAAGATTTAGAACATGTGGAGTTTTGTAGATCATGGTTTGTGTGTGTGTGTGTGTGTGTGTGTGTAATCTCCACACCCAATATGGGGCTTGAACTCACAACCCTGAGATCAAGAGTCGCATGCTCTTCCAACTGAGCCAGCCAGGCACCCCTGTAGGTCATGTTAAATAGTATTTTTCTTTAATTTTGCTGCAAGCTCTGTGCTCATCAACATAGAGATCTATTTTAGAATTATCAGAAGGTTGTAGATACCCACCACTATTCTCCTTGTCCAAGTCACCATCATTGGTTAGCTGGACTAATGCACTAGCTTTTAATACGATCATGATTTGCTATTTTCCTCTTTACTCATAAATATCTACCATATGTTCTGCCTTAAATTAGGTGCTAGGAATACAAAGAAAAACCAGATGATCATCCTTGCCCTCAACGGACTCAGAACAGTGTCGAAGATAATGTACCTATGGCAAACACAGTTATCAGCTGTAAGGCCCAAGAACAGAAATACCCTATGAGAAGTATAAACAACGTGTTAGAGAAATGGAAAGTTTTTTGAGTGAGGCGTCCTGGCTGGGCTTCATAAAGGGAGCATTTCAGCTGGACCTGGAAGAAATCGATTTACAGCCTTTTGCAGAGATGATAAGGGTAATGAATGCCAGCTGAGGGACCAGCAAGAGAGAAAGCCTGAGACTGGGAAAGCAGAGGGGCTGTCACAGAATCGTGAACAGCACACTCCGACTGAAGCAGAAGTACAACACAAGACTAGTGAGATCGGAGATTGTAGAAGTAGGTGAGGAGGCTCGAAACGAGTTGGGTTGTGGAAGAGAAAGTGTGCTAGAACAAGAGAGGGGGTACACAAAGACACAAAAGAGATCTCAGCTGATGCTGGGCACTGGAGTTAGTAGTGAAGCCAGTTGAGGGGGTCTGTGTGTCGGGATCAATCTCTCTGGGGTTAACCACAGTGGAAAATGGCACAGCTAAAATGACAGCTCAACGGATGCCTGGCTGGCTCAGTCGGTAGAGCATGCAACTCTTGATCTCGGGGGTTGGGAGTTCAAGCCCCATGCTGGGCATCGAACTTACTTAAAAAAATAAAAAATAAAATATAATAAAGTTATAGGTCAAAGAGGCAAGGGATCTTGGAACAGCAGCAGGGACATGGCTGAAATAGCCAATTCAGGGGTCCAAGCTGCTTTAGGTGGCAAATGAAATCTGAACTAAGCGGTGGTCTGAGAGAATAGCAAAGGGATGGGCTACCACGGGGAGTCCAAGGCCTTGTGCATATTCAGTACAAGTGAGGTAGTAGGAGCTCTGAGAAAACAAAAGGTTTGGATTTCAGTCTGAGCACCTGAAGATGGAACCTTTCTAAGTGATAATGACATTTAGGGTGTGAGACTGCTTATGCATAAATGAAGTATAGTGGAGATCAAGTTTCTGAAAGTTGAAGGTGTTATAAATTTGCCTAGGTTGAATAAGATTTGAAAGATAAGGGTTGCATAAATCAATTAGGCAAGAAAGAGTTAATGCAACTTCCCAAAGGGCAAATTCTTAGTAAGTAATTTGTGCATGAGTGAATCTTGACTTAATTACTTTATTCCTATTTTAGGGATATATCAGATATAGAACTTTCAAAGACATGCAGTTGTCAGCTACGTCTTACTTTTTTGTAAAACGTAGCTCAGGATATTCCTTTAAAGTATAATAGAATGTGGGGCACCTGGGTGGCTCAGTTGTTAAGTGTCTGCCTTTGGCTCGGGTCATGGTCCCGGGGTTCTGGGGTCGAGCCCCGCATTGGGCTCCCTGCTCAGCCGGAAGCCTGCTTCTCCCTCCCCCACTCCCCCTGCTTCTGTTCCTTCTCTCACTTTGTCTCTCTCTGTCAAATAAATAAATAAAATCTTTAAAAATAAATAAAGTATAATAGAATGTAAATTACAGATTGTACCTTAACTGTACTGCTTTCTTGGAATTTCTAATCCAGGTGATTTGGGAAGGGGTTAATCTGCTCCCAGTGAGCTACAAGAGTTTAAGCAGCTCATGTAATAATCATCATCACTGAACCATTAGAACCACAATCATTAGGGAATTATTATTTATTTGGTTTGGTAGCTGATGATAGTAACATGTTATTTACTACCCAGAATAGCAAACATCTTAATTAATAATATTCTATTCCACCCACATAGAGTACAGGCATTTTTTTAAGCAGGCCCCAAGCCCAGTGTGGAGCCCAACTCAGGGCTTGAACTCACCACCCTGAGCTGAGATCAAGAGTCCAACACTGAGGGGCACCTGGGTGGTTCAGTCATTAAGCGACTGCCTTCAGCTCAGGTCGTGATCCCAGGGTCCTGGGATCGAGCCCCACATCGGGCTCCTTGCTCAGCGGGAAGCCTGCTTCTCCCTCTCCCGCTCCCCATGCTTGTGTTCCTGCTCTCGCTGTCTGTCTGTCAAATAAATAAATAAAATCTTAAAAAAAAAAAAAAAAAGAGTCCAGAGTCCAACGCTGAACCGACTGAGCTACCCAGGTGCCCCAATTATAGGCATTTTTCATCTATAATGTTCCCAGTAGGACTAAAATGATTGGAGAAACTTTTCTCAAATGATTGACACTTTAGGTGAGTTGTTTATCACTTGACATTACCAGGAGTTTAGGAAAAAAACTCTCAGTCTAACTTTTATAATTACATTAATTGAACATGACTCAACAGCAAGGATTACTCATACTGCCATAACCCCAAAGTAAAGTTTCTGGCAGTATCCAAAAGACGGAGGCAAATGTAGACAAATAGCTTGAGTTTTAAAAGATTCCATGAAGTCATCAGTATCTATTGTGGGTTTCGCAAGGTTTCTCAGATATAGTGGTGTGACTTACCATAAATTGAAATAATTAAGGTCTCTTTGACCTTGGCAGCATGTTAGGGGTGGTCTTTGCAAAAATACAAATTGTGTTTTCACAAATGTTTCCTCTCCCATAACATAAAAGAAGCCTTCCTTTCAAAATGCAGCCATTTTTAGGGGCTTCTAAGGCAAATGAAGACAACCAAAGCCACCTAGGCCTCCATCTCCCAATGTGTCCTCCAAAAACAACAACAAAAAAAGGACAAGAAGGAAAAAAACCTACACAAAAACCAATTAAAGAGAAAAGACTGGAAATAGCAACTGGGCCTAAGATGGATCCAAAAAACTGGGACAAAGCATAAATCCATCCTCAGTCTGAAAATTACTAAAAAAACCCCCAAAAACAAAAACAGGTATCTGAACATAGATGATAGGGAGAAGACTTTAAGTACATGCAGTTTGAAGGAGCACTCTCCAAAACCCATAGCTTCTAAGAGAGATAAAAGATAAAAGCAAGGGAAAAGCATCTATTGGCAATTGGTTTGTGAAATGGCAAAGAAGCAAAAGAGAAAAATTTAGGGTCATGCAAGAGAAGAGACCCATAAAATCACAGTAAACACAACCTCCCTGCACCAACTGAAACAAATCTACTGAAGTATCTGGACTTTGCTATACTGACAGAAGAGTGTGTCATTAAACTAGAAATCTTGTAAACTGCACACCACCACAAAAATGAACGAGAAGATGGTAAGCTGGTCCATATAGAATTTTGCAAAAAACTTTAAAATTAAATGAATATATATCAACTGAGGTAGCCCGAACCCCATAAAAGCAATCATGAAGCAAAAAAATATCGGGGCACCTGGGTGGCTCAGTCGTTAAGCATCTGCCTTCCGCTCAGGTCATGATCTCGGGGTCCTGGGATGGAGCCCTGCATCAGGCTCCCTGCTCAGCGGGAAGCCTGCTTCTCTCTCTCCCTCTGCCCTTTCCACCGCTCATGCTCTCTCTCTCAAATAAATAAAATCTATAATATTTATTTAAGAGAGAGAGAGAGAGCATAAGCAGGGGGAGCAGCAGGCAGAGGGAGAAGCAGGCTCCGTGCTGAGACCCCAGCGGGATCATGACCTGAGCCGAAGGCAGATGCTTAACCACTGAACCACCCAGGCACCCCTTAAAAAATACATTAATGCAAGATAATATTCCAAGTGGAATTAAATAGACACAAATGAGTAGGTGGTGACATTTAAAAAAATAACTTGAATCAGAAATTCAAAAGGTAAAAACAGAAATGGACAAAATACAGGAAGAAATGAAAAGAGCTGATTGAACTCAGGAAAAAAAAATGGAAGAAAAGAACAAAGTTATTTTATAAATGAAGAATAAATTACAAGGTGCCCAAGTGAGAACAGACCTTAGTAAAATTTAATGAGGGGCACTGAAGAATATTAAAGGGCAAGAAAACAAACAACAGAATGAAAATGTGATAGGAAAGTAAAACAGGGCAGAGAACATAACAGAACTAGAATCCAAGCCAAGAAGGAATGACATTGTTGCAGTCCCAGTGAAACGATGATCAATAGAATAAATTCTAATCCAAAAAAATTTTCCAGAAATAGAAAAAAACCTATGTCTACCTATCCATTGAAAATGCACAATCGGGGCACCTGGGTGGCTCAGTTGGTTGAGCATCTGCCTTTGGCTCAGGTCATGATCTCAGGGTCCTGTGATCAAGCCCCACATTGGGCTCCCTGCTCAGTGGGGAGTCTGCATGGCCCTCTCCCTTTGCCCCTCTCCCCCTACCTGTACACTCTCTCTCATGCTCTCTCTGAAATAATTAAGTGAAATATTAAAAAAAAAAAAAAGAAAATACACAGTCAACTCCAAAATACAGTCTTTCATCTATTAGATTTCAAAGATAAAGATAAAAATCTTGAGGTGCCTGGGTGGCTCAGTCGTTAGGCGTCTGCCTTCGGCTCAGGTCGTGGTCCCAGGGTCCTGGGATCGAGCCCCGCATCGGGCTCCCTGCTCGGCGGGAAGCCTGCTTCTACCTCTTCCACTCCCCCTGCTTGTGTTCCCTCTCTCGCTGAGTCTCTCTCTGTCAAATAAATAAATTAAATCTTAAAAAAAAAAAGATAAAATCTTAAAGGCCTCCAGGTAAAAAGATTGAGTAGCATATAAAGGTGAAAAAATTGTACTGGTATCAGACATTCAAAAACAATATAATAAAAACAAAATTAAAAACCCCAATATATAAGCAAGGCAAAAATGGAACAGCATTTATAAATATTCATGGAAAGGAAACATGAACCAAGAATTTTATATCCAACAAAGCTGCCTTCAAGTATCAAGGCTATTAACACACACACACACACACACACACACACAGTTTTCAACATATAAAAACTTAGGGAATTCTGTACCCATGAGCCCTTTTTGAGGAATCTACTAGAACAAATGTTGACAAATTATGCTCATGGACCACATCCAACCTCTCCCATTTTTTATTGGGACGGAGCTAAGAACGGTTTCTGCATTTTTAAATGGCTAAAAGAAAATCTAGAGAATAACAATATTTCACAGCCTGTGAAAATTGTAAGCAAGTCAAATTTCAGCGTTTACAGATAGAGTTTTATGGACATACAGCTACACTCAGTTGTTTACTGTCTACAGTAGCTTTCAGGCTACAACAGCAGAGCTGAGTAGTGTGGCAGAGACCATATGACGTGCAAAGCCTAATATATTCATTATCTGGCCTGCTAGAAAAAAAAGTTTGCCAACTCCTGTACTGGAAGATAAGCTTCTTCCAACCAAGAGATACCTGTGCAACTTTGGCAAAATGACTGACGGTAGAGCATTTTGGTACATAGATAAGTAAGTGGATGGAAGGATGGATGGATGATATAGATATAAAGAACAAAACAAATTTGGGACGAAAAAAGCGAAAGACTCATGTATAAATGTCATGTTTTGACAAAGTAAAAGCAATGCAACCAATAAATAGGATAAGGGAAAGTGAAAGAGCAAACCAGAGTAAGGAACAGGTGGATGTTATGATACCAACAAAAAAATGATAAAGCAGACCCTAAACAAGAAAACAAGAGACTGTGTATTTAAAAAGGTATAAATACTGGAATGCCTGGCTGGCTCAGTCAGAAAAGCATGTAACTCTTGATCTCAAGGTCTTGAGTTCAAGCCATGTTGGGTGTAGAGATTACTTAAAAAAAAAAATCTTTTTTGAAAAAAAAAAAGTACAAATACCAAGGTAACCACTAGAACAAAAATGCAAACTCTCCTAAATACCTAAAATATGTGTTACATTAAAGAGCAAAGGATACACATCTTATAAAGGAACATTGCAAATAAAATACACGTGATCATAAAAGATTGTGACAGAATGTAAAATAGACATGTATTTCAAAAAATTAAATGGAAATGGGCTTTCCTTGATTAGTAAAACAATTTTCAATTTCACACACACAGCAAAAGCCAACTCTCTTGTATATAAGAGACACACCTCAAACAGTGATTCAAAAAGGCTAAAATACAAAGGATGGGACAAAGCTATACCAGACAAATGGAAACAGAATAATGGAAATAGAAAAATAGAAACAGAAAAAGAGGGGCGCCTGGGTGGCTCAGTCGTTAAGTATCTGCCTTCGGCTCAGGTCATGATCCCAGGATCCTGCTTGGCTGGAGCCCTGCTTCTCCCTCTCCCCCGGCTTGTGTTCCCACTCTCATTGTCTCTCTGTCAAATAAATAAATAAAATCTCTAAAAAAAAAGAAAGAAAAGAAACAAAAAGAGCAGATATCCTGGTATTACTGAAGTAAAATTCAAGTCTCAAAGCAAAAGGACAATTTTTATATTAAAGGCCACTATGCAGAATGATACATTTAAGAATATTTATTAATGGGAGTGCCTGGGTGGCACAGATGGTTAAGCATCCCTTGATTTCAGCTCGGGTCATGGTCTCAGACTCCTGAGATCGAGCCTGGTGTCAGGCTCCACAATGAGCATGGAGCCTGCTTAAGATTCTCTCTCTCTTTCTTTCTCCCTCTCTCTCTGCCCCTCCCCCTCCCTCTCTCTCTAAAAAAAATTAATAATTAAAAGGGAATATTTATTACCAAATAATAATACCAACATCCTTAATGAAGTAAAAACTATGCAAGTTGCAAGAGACAGAAAACACAGAATATTCTGCTCACTATGAGTCAGATCAAGTGGACAAAAAAATAAGTAGGAAAAAAGAACACCTAAACAGCATAAGCAACAAGGTAGAACTTATGAATATATGTAAAGCTCTAAACTCTGATCATACAGAACATGACTTTTCGATTGTGCATGGCATATTCACAAAAACTGATCACAGATTAAGTTGCAAGAAAACACCAATAAATTTCACAAAGGAGAAGTATTACAAACAACCCTCTCTGATCATGAAGCAGTTAAACTAGAAATTACTAACAAAAACGAAAAGTATTCCATTTTGACATGCAAAAACCCTGATATTTGCAATCCTTCTACCATTAGCCAATATAAGAACAATAACAACAAAATCACAGGCATTTGCAATATGCCAGGCACTGGGATTCAGAAATAATCAGCTATGTTCCTTGCCCTCAAGAGCATTTAGTCTGGCTGAAGGAAAAGAAAGAGGGACACCTGGCTGGCTCAGTTTGTGGAACCCAGGGTTGTGGGTTCAAGCCCCATGTGGGGTGTAGAGATTACTTAAATAAATAAAAATTTTTAAACAAATTTTTGTAAAAAAAACAAAAGGAAAATAAAGATAAACAATTACCATACAATACAGATATAATCTAGATATAATCTCTTTATGAATATCCCTATTTTTAGGAAATAAACACTTTATATTTAGCAGAAAGGGGCCATGAAATGTACAACTGACTCTCAAGTGGTTTAGAAAGATTTAGAGTAGGGGCGCCTGGGTGGCTCAGTCGTTAAGTGTCTGCCTTCGGCTCAGGTCACGATCCCAGCGTCCTGGGATCGAGCCCCTCATCAGGCTCCCTGCGGCTCCTCCCTCTCCCACTCCCCCTGCTTGTGTTCCCTCTCTCACTGTGTCTCTCTGTCAAATAAATAAATAAAATCTTTAAAAAAAAAAAAAAGAAAGATTTAGAGTGGATGATGAACATTGACAATGAAGTAAAATGTAAAATACAAAAGTGAAATCTGAGTAAAAGGTAGTTTGAAATCATTTCCAAAGAAAAAGTTTAAAAATAGGGGCGCCTGGGTGGCTCAGTCGTTAAACGTCTGCCTTCGGCTCAGGTCACGACCCCAGGGTCCTGGAATCGAGCCCCCCATCGGGCTCCCTGCTCCGCGGGAGGCCTGCTTCTCCCTCTCCCACTCCCCCTGCTTGTGTTCCCTCTCTCGCTGTGTCTATCAAATAAATAAAATCTTAAAAAAAAAATTAAAAATAAAAAAAGCAGGGGTGCCTGGGTGGCTCAGTCGGTTAAGCATCTGTCTTCGCTGGGGTCATGATCTCAGGGTCCTGGGATCGATAGGGCTCTTTGCTCAGCGGGGAGCCTGCTTCTCCCTTTCCTCCCCACTTGGGCACTCCTCTCGCTATCTCTGTCTCTCTCTCAAATAAATAAAATCTTAAAAGAAAAAAGCAATCACCTCTATAGCAAGGCATTCCCTCCATTAAAATTAGTATCTGTGATATTAAAGAGAGAAAAATATCTCAAGATTTTCAGTTTTTACCTCCATATGGTTCAGTCAACTTGAATCTTCCCTGTTTTATTCTTCCTTACAATGTTGCATACGTTGTTAAAATACTTGTTTTTAGACCTTGCCCAAATATTTGCAAGTAATTCCTGTTACTTTCAAATTCTCTATTTTCGCTATTTTGAACTTTTGTTTAAGCTAATACTCCACAATACAAACTCAAATTTTAAAACTATATATTTTAGGAAACTCTTTGAAATTTATTTATTTATTTATTTTTTAAAGATTTTATTTATTTATTTGAGACAGAGAGAATGAGAGACAAAGAGCATGAGAGGGAGGAGGGTCAGAGGGAGAAGCAGACTCCCTGCCGAGCAGGGAGCCTGATGCGGGACTCGATCCGGGGACTCCAGGATCATGACCTGAGCCGAAGGCAGTCGCTTAACCAACTGAGCCACCCAGGCGCCCCAGGAAACTCTTTGAAATTTAGAAATTACATGGTTCACCCTTCTAACAACAAAACCCGTGTCCTTGAAGAGCTTAATTTTTGAGGTGGAAGGACAAGGGAGTAGAGTATACGGAAAACAGAGTCATAGTAGTTTCTACGGAAATCAGGTACTGAGTTCTAGAGGGCTGTGGAGCTAGCTAGCTCTATTTTGACAGACACGTCAGAAAAAGGGTAAAAACAAAAGGAACGGCATTTGCTCGTAAAACAGCATAGCAGGCTTATGAAGAAAATAAAAGTTTGTTTTTTTTTTACTTACGCAGAACAAACTTCTCCCCACACGTAGCCAGGACTGCTAGAGTTCCCCAGGACCAACGGTCCCATCAGGAAGATCAACAGTCTCCTCAAGAGGAACAGGGATCTCGTCAGGAGGACCAACGGTCGATGGACTTTTTCCTTCTCAATTCAACGCACTAAATATCCCAGCCTGCTTCGGAGCTTAGATCCGGTCACGTGGCCGAGTCTCCACCAATGAAATGTGGAGGGATAAGAACCACTTCCGGATGGAGCCCCACACCCTCCCCCATTTTTAGGCTATAGGAGGGCTTATTTTGTTTCAAAAGTAAGGAACATAGTCTACCCATTCTCTTGCGCTGCAGGGCTTAAAGAGAATGAGCTGGCCCCTCATGAGATGTCATGTAACATTTTCTCTTCCCTCAGAGGCAAGTGCAAATTCTGAGGTCCAAGAGGCTTGCAGAGCCACGTGGTGGAGGAGACCTCTGACTGCGTGGAACTGTGAAATGTGCAATAAATCAATATTTCTTAATCCTCCTCACCTCCCCCACTAAATACACCTGAGCGTAGTTTTGAAGATTAAGTGACACCAGTGCCTGGTACATATTGTTACAGAAGTGGTTACTATTATTCTTTGTTTGGAAGAGATTTTCTCAGCTTCGAAGACATTTGCTAGCTGTATAATTCAAAGACAATTCTATGGCTAATTTCAAGCTACATTTCTATTATGAAAATGGAGAAAGGCCACTTAGCAAATGTTTCCTAATGTGTACCAAATACATGCACACATATGTATATTTGGATACAATTATCCCCTAATATATACCAAAGAGTCAACTAGGTTCAGAGGACAGAAAATAGAACAAGATCTATAAGGTCCCTGCTTTCATGGTACTTATATTCTGGTATGGTGCAAGGTTGTAAACATAAAAACAAATAATTACAGAGAATAAAATAATACATGATCTGCCTAATATTGGACAAAGAACATCTCATTATTGAATTTTCTATAAAATCAGTTAGGGAATGGTGGGGATTGAGGTAAGCCCCACCCAAAGCTGAACTGAGGGGGGAAGTGTGGTCCCTTAAAGTAAAATTAAGGGGTCTGTAATATGCTGAATTGCAAAACGGTCCCCAAGTTCCTGCCCCTGATATACACACACTCTGTAATTTTCTCCCCTTGAGTGTGGGCAGGGCCTGTGAAAATGATGTGACATCACTCTTGTGATTATGTTATATGACAAAGATGAAAGGATTTTTCAGATGTAAGTAAGGTCCCTAATCTGTTGATAATGAGTCACTCAAAAGGGAGAATATACGTGGTGGGCCTGACCTAATCAGGTGAGCACTTTTAAAAAGGAGCTAGGCCTTCCTTAAAGTCAGAGTCTCCAAAGAGCAGAGATGTTCTCTTCTGCCCTCGAAGAAACCAACCAGCAGGTTATAGACTGCCTACAGAGGGGGGAAACCACTAGGAGCCAGGGTCCTCTGTCCTACTCCAGCAAGGAAGTAAATTCTGCTAACAATCTAAATGAGTTTGGAAGAGAATCCCAAGCTTCAGATTAGCATACCGCCTAGTGGACACACATAACTGCAGCCTTATGAGCCCCTGAGCAAAAGATGTAGTTCAGACTGCTGACCCATGGAAACTGTGAGGTGATAAACATGTACTGCTTTAAGCTGCTAAATGTGAAGTAATTTCTTATGCAAAAAATAGAAAATGTAATCTGAAATATCAAACACATCCTCCAAGCCCCTCGCCTGTTGTAGGTGTTCTGGGTGGCTGCCAAAAGGAGCTGATATCTAAGCTGAGACATAAGATGAGAAACAGTTATCTAGGCAAAGAGGAGTATAAGTGTGCCAGGAAGAGAGAAGTCTCATCCTCACCTGAAATATCATAAAATGCTTTTTTAAAAAGCTGAGACTTACCACATTGGCGACAAAGGAAAAGAAAACCCCTCCCCCCACCATTACAGGTTCTTTGGCAGAACATCTGACTGAGAGTCTCCCAGAGCACATTTCCTTGACACCACCAGCTTTTAGGCTTTTTGCAGAGGGCCATGAAATAATTCATCACCAACAGAAATTTAAAAACAGTCCATTCCGTGAGGAGAGAAAAAAAAAATTTTCACCTGGCTTGGAGACCAAACAACTAGATGATTGAATTCCTTTCCTAAGGAAGAAACCAGCTGACACTTTAATTGAGAGAAGCAGTATTTGCTATTCACTTCTACCCCTAAAGAAGAAAAAAGTTTCGGGGCGCCTGGGTGGCTCAGTTCGTTAAGCGACTGCCTTCAGCTCAGGTCATGATCCTGGAGTCCCGGGATCGAGTCCCACATCGGGCTCCCTGCTCGGCAGGGAGTCTGCTTCTCCCTCTGACCCTAACCCCTCTCATATGCTCTCTCTCATTCTCTCTCTCTCAAATAAATAAATAAAATCTTTAAAAAAAAAAAAAAAGAAGAAAAAAGTTTCGTTTTTACAGTTGATATATTATCCTCTGAGTGGGGAGACATTTCTTCACCTCACTTCATGTTGTGATTTAATTTCATTTCTCCTAAATTAATTAAATGATATCTACCTCCTCCCTCAGTGTGTAGTGAGGGGAGATTTTAGCTTGACCTCTTGATACCTAAGGTCAAAGGACCAGAATCTGGAAGTGGACTCTGTAGCTTTTTTTAAATATTTATTTATTTATTTTAGAGAGAGAGAGAGAGTGGGGGTGCGGAGGCAGAGGGAGAGAGAGAGAGAATCTTAAGCAGACTCCATGCTGAGCATGGAGCCACAGGTGGGACTTGATCTCATGACCCTGAGGTCATGACCTGAGCTGACACCAAGAGTTGGATGCTTAACCGACTGAGCCACCCAGGTGCCCCATTCTTTTGGTTTTGGTTTTTGGGTTTTTTTTACGAGAGAGAGAGGGTGGGGGGGGTCAGATGGAAAGGGAGAGAGAGAATCATAAGGAGGCTCCATGCCCAGTGTGGAGTCTGACTTGGGGCTTGATCCCACAACACTGAGACCACGACCTGAGCTGAAATCAAGAGTCAGATGCCTAACTGACTGAGCCACCCAGGTGCCCCTGTAGCTTATTTTTTTTATATATTTATTATTATTGAGGTATAGTTCACATACCATTAAATTTACCATTTTAATGTGTCCAAGTCAGTGGTGTTCAGTATATTTACTATGTCATATAACCATCACTACTGTCTAATTCTAGAACTTCTTACAACCCCACTGCCCCAAGAAAACCTGTACCAATTAGCAGTCAATCCTAATTCTTTTTTTAAAGATTTTATTTAATTATTTGAGAGAGAGAGACAGAGAGAGAGTGAGAGAGAGAGAGCACGAGTGGGGTGAGGGGCAGAGGGAGAAGCAGACTCCCTGCTGAGCAAGAAGCCCGGTGTGGGGCTGGATCCCAGGACCCTGAGATCATGACCTGAGCCAAAGGCAGACGCTTCACCGACTGAGCCACCCAGACGCCCCTCAATCCCAATTCTTAATCCCCCCTCCCTACTTTCTCTATTACCTGGCAACCATTATTAAGCTTTCTGTCTGTATGGATTTTCTTTTCTGGATATTTCATATAAATGGAATTAATATTATGCTTTTGTTTCTGACTTATTTCACTTAGCATAATGTTTTCAAGGTTCATCTATGCTGCAGCATGTATCAGTAGTTCACTCCTTATTATGGCTGAATGATATTCCATTCTGTAGATTCACCATTTTTGTTTATCCTTTCATCCATTGATGGACATCTGTGGTGTTTTCATTTTTGTTTGCTATCATGGGTAATGCTGCTATGAACATTTGTGAACATGTTTTTGCATGAAAATATATTTTCAGTTATCTTGGGTATATATCTGGGAGTTTCTTTGCTGGGTCATATTGTAATTGTATGTTTAACATTTTGATGAGCTGCCAAACTATTTTCCACATGGGCTGCACCGTTTTACATTCTCACCAGCAATGTATGAGGGTTCCAATTTCTCTTCATCTTGGCCAATACTTGTTATTTTCCAGTTTCTTTTTTTATTAACTGTCCTAGTAAGGTGTTTTCTTTGGCTTATCGGCCATTTCCATATCTTCTTCAGACCAATGTCCACTCAAATCCTTTGCCCAAGTCCTAATTGGGTAGTTTACCTTTTTGTTGATGAGTTATAGGAGTTTTTTATATATTCTGGCTATTAACCCCCTATCACATATATGATTTGCAAATATTTCTCCCATTTGTGGGTTGTCTTTTCACTCTCTTGCTAGTGTTCTTCAATGCACAGAAGTTTTTATTTATTTTTATTTTTTAAGATTTTATTTATTTATTTAAGGGAGAGAGAGAGCACAGCAGAGGGAGAAGCAGGCTCCCCACTGAGCAAGGAGCCCAATGTGGGACTCGATCCCAGGACCCTGGGGTCATGACCTGAGCCGAAGGCAGACGCTTAACCAATAGAGCCACCCAGGCATCCCTTCAATGCACAAAAGTTTTTCATTTTATCAAGTCTAATGTATCTAATTTTTCTTTTGTTGTCTGTGATTTTGGTGTCAAATTCAGGAAACCATTGCCAAATCCAAAGTCGTTCAGATTTACCCCTATGTTTACGTCTAAGAGTTTTATAATTTTAGCTCTTACATTTACGTTTTTGATCCTTTTTTTTTAATCAAGTAGGCTCAGCGCCTGGCTAGCTCAGTCAGTAGAGCATGAGACTCTTAATCAAGTAGGCTCTACGACCAACTCAGGGGCAATTCCTGAGATCAAGAATTGCATCTCTACCCACTGAGCCAGCCAGGTGCCCCAGTTTTTGGTCTATTTTTAATTAATTTTTGATTATAGTGTGAGGTAGGGGACCAAACCCATTCTCTTGCATAGGGATATCTAATTGTTCCTGTGTCATTTCTTTGTTTTAATGTGATTTTTATTTTATTTTATTATGTGATGTTAATCACCATACATTACATCATTAGTTTTTGATGTAGTGTTCCATGATTCATTGTTTGCATATAACACCCAGTGCTCCATTCAGTATTTGCCCTCTTTAATGCCCATCACCAGGCTAACCCATCCCCCCACCCCCCTCTCCTCTAGAACTCTCAGTTTGTTTCTTGAAAAGACTATTTCCTTCCCCATTGGATGATCTTCTTGATTACTATAGTTTTGTAGCAAGTTTTGAAATTGGGAAGTTTGAGTCTTCCAACTTTGCTCTTTTTTGGTGATCCTGGGTCCCTTGCATTTCCATGTGAATTTTAGGATCAGTTTGACTATAGCTTCTCTCTCTCTCTCTCTCTTTTTTTTTTTTTTTGGCTAGGTACAGTATACTTTATTGGTGGCACATGACAAGGTAGGGCTCCCCAAGCTCCTCCCCTTCTTTAGGAGGTCTGGGATAGAAACTGTGTAGAGGTTGGGAGATTCTCAGTGAATTGGGGGATGATGAGTTGGGGCAAGGACTCCCCAGCAGCTGAGGGCCTCTCTCTTCCTTTTACTCTCACTGGGGCTAGTGGTCCAGGGGACTCTTATTCCTTGGAGGCCACGTGGACCACAAGGTCCACCACCTGGTTACTGTAGCCAAATTCATTGTCATACCAGAAAATGAGCTTGACAAAGTGGTAATTGAGGGCAATGCCAGCCCCAGCATCGAAGGTGAAAGAGTGACTGTCACTTTTAAAGTCAGGGGACACAACCTGTTCCTCAGTCCAGGATGCGCTTGGGGGGGGGGGGCCTCTGATGCCTGCTTCACCACCTTCTCAATATCATCGATATCATCGCATTTGGCAGGTTTCTCCCAGTGGCAGGTCAGATCCATGACTGACATGTTGGGGATGGGGACAGAGAAGGCCATGCCAGTGAGCTTCCCTTCAGCTCAGGGATGACCTTGCTTATAATCTTGGCTGCGCCAGTAGGTCCCTGGATGATGTTCTGGGCAGCCCATCAGCCATCATGCCACAGCTTCCCAGAAGGGCCATCCATGGTATTCTGGGTGGCAGTGATGTCATGGACTGTGGTCATGAGTCCCTCCATGATGCTGAAGTTGTCATGGATGACCTTGGCAAGAGCAGCCAAACAGTTGGTAGTGCAGGAGGCATTGCTGACAATCTCGAGGGAATTGGCATATTTCTCATGGTTCACACCCATCACAAACATGGGGGTATCAGCAGAAGGGGCAGAGATATGACCCCCTTGACCTCACCCTTCAAGTGAGCCCCAGACTTCTCCATGGTGGTGAAGACTGTAGTGGACTCCAGAACATACTTAGCACCAGCCTCACCCCATTTGATGTTGGCGGGATCTCGCTTCTGGAAGATGGAGATGCGCTTTCCATTTCCTGTGCTCAGCCTTGACTGTGCCATTGAATTTGCTAAGGGTGGAATCATACTGGAACATGTAGACCATGTAGTTGAGGTCAATAAAGGGGTCATTGATGGTGACAATATCCACTTTGCCAGAGTTAAAAGCAGCCCTGGTGACCAGGTGCCCAGTACTGACAGATTCATGTACTCTGACCTTCACCATCTTGTCTCAGGGACGTGGTTGGGACTGCACCAGAAGATGTGGCTATCTGTCAAACGGGGAGGAGCAGAGAGCCTTGACTGCAGCTTCTTGAAGTAAACTGAACTTATAGCCACAACCCCCAGTTCCTTGTCGGCAGTGCTTTTCATTTTTGAGAAGGTAGAAGTGAGGGCTGGAGGAGACAACAGGGCTACCAGTTCCAGGCCCTCAGGACTTCAGTGGGTCTGGGCAGCAGAGTTCACAAAGGGAGCTACAAGGCTCTGATGCGGCACTTCTCAAGCTATCAGGACTCATGCAGTGATCTGGTTGCAAAACAGGTTCTGTTTTAGTAGTCTGGGGGCCTGACACTTTATTTCTTTTTTTTTTTTTTTTTTTAAGATTTTATTTATTTGAGAGAGAGAGAGAGGAAGAGAGAAGGGGGAGGAGCAGAGGGAGAGGGAGAGAGAGAATCTCCAGCAGCCTCCACGCTGAGCACAAAGCCTGACATGGGTTCCCATCCTAGGACCCTGAGATCATGACCTGAGTGGAAACCAAGCATCAGACGCCCAACTGACTGAGCTGCCCGGGTGCCCCTGAAAGTTTATTTCTAACTAGCTCCTAGGTGACACCAATGCTGCTGGTCCCTGAACCGCACTTTGAAAAACAAGGCACAGTTGCCCTTAGCTTCTGTCCAATAGTCCAAAGTAGGAAGCTGAGACATCACTTGGATCTATCATTCAGACTGTTCCTTATACAAAAAAAAGTGGGGGGGGGAGGAAGGACAAGAAAGCTAGGCCTCTTTGGGGGACAAAAGGGACTTAGCCAAGTCTACAGGACCAGGTAGAGGCAAACACTAGAAATTCTGGTTTCAGACTCGATTAAGTTTTCATTTCCCCAACGTGTGGCTGCCTCTGCTGTCAATCACCTTCCATTCTGCCCCAGAGCACCTGTCCTTCCTGAGTCTTGAGCCAATTTCTCCCTCTTTTGCAGCTTGTTTGTGGTGTATTTCCTTAAGATAAACATTAGAATTAAAAAGGAGCATTTGAATGTGTTGGGTGTTCACACAAGTTACTATCTGCATTTCCCTGCGACTATCTCTGGGCTCAGAATGAGGGGAGAGACCATACGTATGTATGCAAAGTAGTTAAATTACATCTTTTCCAAAACATACAAAATTATACATGCTATGTGAAGGCAGAACTCTAAATTTGTCCCCAAGATTCCCCACACCCTGGTGGTGTATTTACACTTCCAGTATAACCCAGAGATTGTGATGATAGATTTCATTCCTGTGAGTCAGTTTTGTTCTGTGAACAGTTGATTTTAACAAGGGTAAAATCTCTGAGTGGTCCTGATCTAATCACAGGAGCCCTTTAAATCTAAAGTTAGAGACAGAGAAGTCAGAGATTTGAAACAAGACAGATTTGATACACTATTGCTTGCTTAAAGATGGAGGAGTCCACTTAGCAAGGAAAATGAGATCTCAGTCCAACAAGGACAAGGAACGAACTTCTGCCGACAAGAACACAGCTGGACTTCTGACCTGCAGAGCTGTGAGCTAATAAACAGATATTGTTTTAAGCCTCTGGGTTTGTGATAATTTGATATATAGTGATAGAAATACTATGCTTTCTTGGTGACTGAACTGTGTTTCTATTTTGCCTCCACTGTCAGGAAACTCAGAGTCAAATTTGAGGCAGAAATGTTAAAAGTTTTAGCGGTTGTTACAGTCTCTACATCTATTTCCAATGTTTTTCTCTTAGTCATGGCTTCCTGCATTTTTGTGTATCTTGCCTGATTTTCCTATTCTTGATTATGTTTTACATTCACTTTTATGTAATCTTTTTTTAGTCTCATTATAAAAGCAATATGTGCTCATTGTGGAAAATGTGGAAAATACAGTTAGGCCCAGGAAGAAAAAAAAAATGAAGCATTAGAATTCTATCACTTCATCTGGAGAAAACAACTGTTAATGTTTTGATGTATTCTTTCCAGTCTTTTTCCCCATGCCCATATGTGTGTTTTTACATAATGAGATCATGCTGTATTATTGTTCATATTCTTATCGTAAGCTACCTCTAAACATTTGAGGAATAAACAAGATAGAAATGAACATGTATTCAGTGGTTTGAAGGTATTTTTTAAAAGATTTTATTTTTAAGTAACGTCCACCCCCAATGTGGGACTCAAACTTACAACCCTGAGATCAAGAGTTACGTGCTCTATCGCCTGAGCCAGCCAGGTGCCCCTGAAGGTCTTTTTTTTTTTTTTTTTTTTTTAACATTTGTTTGGTTAGGTAAGCAGATCTCACCTTTTTGTTTCTTTCTTTCTGTTCCTCCTGTGACACTTGGTGTTCACCTATGTCGACGGTCCCCAAGAACACGCCCGTGTGCAATGATTTAGTAGGATGACTCACGGGACTTAGCATATATTCTTACTCACAGCTATGACTTACTACAGTGAAAAGATACCAAGCAAGGGTTCTCTCCCAGTGAAGTCACAGAGGATGCATGTAATTCCTCCAGCTGAAATTGTGACAACACACAACATGTAAAGTACTGTCTACCAGGGAAGCTCATCAGAGACTCAGTATTCACAGTTTGTAACAGGCTAGTACTGTAGTCACCCTTTGCCTCGCATGTACAAGAATTCCAGACCCCCAGAAGGAAAGCAGATGTTCAGCCTCAACCATAGTGTTTGTACAAACAGTTAGGTCCAGCCAATGGACCTAAAAAAAAGACCTCAGTATTCACAGTTTGTAACAGGCTAGTACTGTAGTCACCCTTTGCCTCGCATGTACAAGAATTCCAGACCCCTAGAAGGAAAGCAGATGTTCAGCCTCAACCATAGTGTTTGTACAAACAGTTAGGTCCAGCCAATGGCAGATGCTGCAAGCAGCCCAAAGAGAGCAGTTTCAAGCCTGCTATGTTAAACTTTTCTTGCCCATCGCCTAAGTACCACATTCCCAAAGTCCTACTGCAGTTAGGTGTAATATTCAACGCCCTGGTTACATGTTCTCTCTCACATAGAGTATATCAGAAGGTGGGTGTCTTAGTTCCAGCTGCTGTAACCCATTACAGCAGAGTGGGCAGTTTAAGCAACACATGATTTCTCATGTTTCTGGAGGCTAGGAAGTCCAAGATCAAGGTGATGGCAGACCTAGTGTCTTGTAAAGGCCTACTTCTTGGTTTGCAGATGGCCATTTTCTTCTTGTATCCTCACATGGTGTAGAACATAGAGGAAGCAAGCTCTTCTCATAAGGGCACTGGTCCTATCATGAAGGCTCTATCCTCGTGACCTAATTACTTCCAGAAGGCCCCAGTTCCCAATATCATCATGTTGGAAGTTAGGAGTTAAACATATGAAATCTGAGGGGGAGACAAATATGCAGTCCATAACAATGGGTGAGAATCACCTCTATGTACATATTTTTAAAGTCAATCCTGAGCAAATGTCTATGAAAGCTATTATTAGGGTGGAGAAGGGCTGATTATGAAAGACCAATACCATGCCAATAAGTGATCCTTTGGTGTCCCTTCTAGAGAGTCTGGGTCTGGACGGCTACCTGTATTTCCCCAAGGTTTCTTTTTGCCTTGCCCAGCCCCACCAGACCCAAAATTCCTCAGCAGAGGCCAAGCGCAGAGCTTATGACGTGCTGGCTGGGTAGGATCAAGAGCCATCTCGCAGAGCCTTGCACAAAGAGGAGCAGGCCATCATCTCAGAGGCCCTGTTCCCTTTGACCCAGGCCCATGTTGGGTAGCTTTTTCTGAGGAGACAGAAGCCAAGGACTGCCTTCGTCTCTGCAGTTAGGTTTCTGTGATTTTGGTGGCTCCAAAAAATCAGTCTCTTGTATTGAAAATCTCCTTTTGGGGAGAGCTGACAGGGACAGACTACACACAGGTGTTCTTATTTGTTTCCTGGCACAAGAGTTGCTTTTACTCTGGGATTAAGGTGTGACTTTGGGGAAAAAAGATCAAAACACACACAAAAAAACAAAAAAGCATGTGCCTTTGAAAGGAGAGGGGAGCCACTAGACGATAGGGTGCCTTTGCAAGGGTCTTGAATCAGTAAAAAGCCACCCTTCGTGGGCTTAGCAGCACCAGGGGCACAGAGCTTGGGGACTATACAGTGCCCTTGGGCAGACTGGCAGAAAAATGCTCCCAGAGTAGCTCCATGTCATTGTGCCAAACCTGGTGAGCAGCACTGGGGATGGATTTCAATGGCCACTCTCTTGCTCTGCTAGGCACCGTTTGTGCTAACACAATTGAGAACAAATAGGTATGCTGGGAAGGTTGGCAGATGCAGGGCATTATCTTCCTTTATCCTCTTATTTCAGAGGAATCAAAAAGCCCTGTCCTATAACTTGTCCTCCGAATCAGTTGAACAAGCCTTTGCCTCCACATGGGATGTTTGGAGTCCGTCCTCACAACTGAAATAACGCAGAAGGTGTGCTCGGTGCAGGGGAATAGCACGGATCCTCATTAGTTGATTTCATCGTGGAATCTATGTAACTCATTATTGAATCATTGTGCTCAAGGGCTCTCATTAGCTACCTTTGAAATATGATGATTAATTAGCTTGAATGTTGCGACATGGAAAATAACATTTTAGGATGGAAAAGCTGTTTTATCTGTTACGATTATTGACATAATGTAAGAGCCTCCATTTTGTCATCTATAAAAGGCAGGGTGAAAATACCTAGCTGCAGGTTTGTTCTGCAGGCCCAAGGAGAGGTCACACAAGTCAACCAATGTCAGTGTCCCCTTCAACCCTCCCCCTTTTCTCCCCTACTTCCTCACGTTTACACAGATGATGAGATTACAAAGCACTTTCATTTCCAGGGCCTTGTCTGCTCCTCAACAGAATGAGATCGAATAAAAAGCCTCAGCTTCCAGCAGGCCTGGATACACTTGCTCATGCCTGAATATGGGTTTCAAACTCAATCTCAAAGATTCTTCTCTCTCCATTGTTCATATTGCAAATAGGACACAAGGAGGAACTTTTGGAAAAACTGAGCACATGCGAAAATCATATCGAGTGGCAACTGGGTCTGGTTTTTCTCTGGGTAAACAACATGGGACAAGAGAGCCTTTAACTGGATGAATCTAGCATGTTCCGTTGAGTTTCATACACAAAGGAATCTGTACTATATGGCTGCTTCTTACCTGCCGGCAGTCCTGTAACAGAGGGTCTAAAAATAGGGAACCTGGTGCAGAAAGATGTTAAATCATATTACCCAAAGCACTTAAGTTCTTATTCTTTAGTATTACAATCTTGTGAAAAAGATTCCTTGTCTGCCAAACTTTGCAAAGTCAGAATACACGGCTGTGAATGAAACAAAAGCTGGCACGCTGAAAAGTTCTCCTCCCCAAAAATAATTGCCCCGATTCCTCTTTTATGTTTTAAGTAAGATTCTTTGGGTTGCAACTAACTGGAACTGCTCCTTTAAACTCCCACAAAAGAGAACCGGGAATGTGATTGGTAAGAGGCTGAGGCATCTCACGGAGTCCAAGGACAGGCGGATGGCTGGGCATCACAAACAAAGCAGGCACTGGAAAGCACGTGGGAGACCCAGGCTTCTATCTGCTACTGTTGTTTGAATTCTGCTTCTCTCGAGTTCCACTCACTGCCTTGGCATCCACAGGCTGGAAGGTGGGTTACATGGTCCGATCGGCTACAGCTATGCATAGGAAGACTGGGGTTGGAAATACATCAAACTGTGCCAATAATGGGCACCTGGGTGGCTCAGTCGGTTAAGCATCTGCCTTTGGCTCAGGTCATGATCTTGGGGTCCTGGGATTGAGCCCCGTGTCGGGCTCCCCGCTTGTTAGGGAGTCTGCTTCTCCCTCTGCCCC
>NC_058419.1:7575336-7652284 GCF_002201575.2 Neomonachus schauinslandi | reverse complement strand
CCCCCTCTCAAATAAATAAATAAAAAATCCTAAAAAAAAAAAAAAGCTGTACCAATAAGATTCTCTCGGAGACCTACTATGAGTTGCCCCTATGAGCTGTTTGAACTAAGACCACGTGACCTTGAGAGAAAACTCGCCAGCTTTCCTCCTTTTCTCTCGCGAGCGCACGCCATTTGTTCATCTTCGCTTCTGTTTGCACGTCCTTTCGCACATTCTTATTCTCCGTCTCTGCCATTCTCCTCAGGACAGTTTGGAGGGCTTCAGTGTCTGCACAGCTTGACGTGGCCCATCTAGACCTCCCGCACGTATGTGTCTTCAGTCCAGGCCACTGGCATAGACTGACCAGTGTCTCTCAATCCCCACTGCAACTTTTTTTTTTTTTTTTAATTCATGAGAGACAGAGTGAGAGAGAAAGGCAGAGGGAGAAGCAGGCTCCCAAGGAGCAGGGAGCCCGATGCGGGACTTGATCCCAGGACCCTGAGATCATGACCTGAGCCGAAGGCAGACGCTTAACCATCTGAGCCACCCAGGCGCCCTCCCCACTGCAACTTCTAGGGAAAGAGAGAGACTGGGGTGTTGTGAGGATCAAAAGAGTTAATGTAGCCCACTGCCTGGCCCCAAAGAAGCACACTGTATGCATTAGCTATTCTTCAAAACCTTCCTGAGGGCTTCTCTGCCCAGTCTGTGTTCCATTAGCCTTGCTCCCTTGGCCCCAGCTAGAATAAATCACTTCTACCCCACTCCTGCTATTGAACCCTGTATGTTTCTGTTTTGATTGTGGGTGTTCCGTATTATAGCACAGTTATTTATTGGCATGCCTGTCTCTCATTCTAGACTGTAAGCTCCTTGGGGACCTGAGCCATGCGCTTCTCCCTTTGAAGCCATTTATGGAGATGAGGTGTTGTGCTGTGCCTAACGCATGGTAAGTGCTCTGGAAATGCTTGCTGAACTGAAGGTAAGACCTGGCTACCATGCCTTGTTGACTTCCAACCAGCAAATTAGAAGGCAGACTTCCAAATTAGAGGTTATTTCTGAGCAGTTAATTAATGTGGGTCAGATGTGTCCTGGGTCATTTTTGTGGCTCACCACTGGAGGAGGATTTTATTCAAGGTGGACTTCATAGGAAGAAAGTGTTACTCTGAGTCAAGCCTCTTCTGGCTCTGCAAGGGGACTTTGGAGTGGGAAAGTTGGGGTCAAATGCCTTTGGTGTATACACCATGTATATCTAGTGATACACACAGAAGCATCTCCACAGTGATATGGGTCCCAGTGCTGATAACACAGAGATTACTACATCCTCAGCCTCCATCCTTGTTTCTGGTGTCTTTTCCTTGTACTCTCTATTCCCTTTGCATACTTCTGGCCCCAGCCCTCATAATCCTTTGTCCTTCCCCTGCCACCCAGCCACCATTCCCTGTACCCTCACATGCCTCTTTGGCACTGGGGCCTGTTTATTGTAGGTGTATGGGTATCTATTTCCAGTGGTTTGGGTTTTATGATGTACAGGCCTTCAAAACACACTGGCACCTTTTTTCTAAGATTGATGTAGACACAAGTCCACATAAATTAATGTTCTCATCTCAACTCATTTGCCTGGAGGGAGTAAATTCGTATGGAAAACAAAACAAAGGAGTGGCTAGGAGGAACTGGCAGAAAGGGGAGTTAAGGAGTATATTTTCCCATTTAACCTGCAGACAACCCAGGAAGATAAGAACGACAGGGTTGTTTTTTTTTTTTTATCAACTCCAGTGAATAAATGAAAAAAGGAGGCAGCGTGGAGAAGTCATTTGCTAATAAGGAACACGGGTAGGTTGTAAAACCTGGAGTTTCTCATCCCTACTCCAGAATGTCTTTCAAATATGCTGCCTCTTTAAAAATAAGATAACCTCCTCCACACCATGCCACCACCAGGTCTTAATAATTTAGAACAGGGGTCAGCAAACCATGGCCTGAATGCCAAATCCAGCAAGCCACCTCTTTTGGTATTGCCTGTGAGCTAAGATTTTTTTTTAAAACATTTTTTAATGTTTAAACAATTGGAAGAATAATATTTCATGGCACAGGAAAATTATAAGACATTGAAATTTTTATGCTTATAGTTTTAATGAGACACAGCTATGCCACTCAGTTTTTTTGTTTGTTTTTTTGTTTTTTGACAGAGAGAGACACAGCGAGAGAGGGAACACAAGCAAGGGGAGTGGGAGAGGGAGAAGCAGGCTTCCCGCAGAGAAGGGAGCCCAATGCGGGGCTCGATCCCAGGACCCCGGGACCATGACCTGAGCTGAAGGCAATTGCTTAACGACTGAGCCACCCAGGCACCCCTATGCCCACTCGTTTATGTATTGTTTATGGTTACTTTGATGCTACAATGGCAGGATTACAGGGCTGGGACAGAGACAGTATGGCCCGCAAAGCCTGAGAATACAGAAGCTTCCCTTATCCGAGATTTTGCTTTGGGACCTTTCAGTTTCTCACAGTCAACCGTGGCCCAATACCAGGTGATCCTTCTGCAGCGTCAGAAGGTCGACAGTAGCCTGACAGTGCGTCACGATACCTACGTCATTCACCTCACTGCGTCTCATCCCGTGGGCATTTTGTCATCTCGCATCATCACAAGAAGGGTGAGTACAGTAACATATTTTGAGAGAGACCACATTCACATAGCTTTTATTACAATATAATTGTTCTATTTTATTATTATTATTGTTAATCTCATTGTGCTTAATTTATAAATTTATCACAGGTCTGTATATTTAGGAAAAAACAGTCTCTATAGGGTTTAGTACTATCTGCGGTTTCAGGCATCCACTGGGGATCCACTGGAAGGGATCCCCCGCAGATGGTGGTGGGGGCAGGACTGGTGTATTTACAATCTGACTCCTCGCAGAAATACTTTTCTGACCGTTGATTTAGGTCCCAAAGTATTACCTAAGTGCTGACCTATGCACCATGTTGGAAATGTAGAATATTAGGCACCTTCCAGACCTATGGACTCAGCAGCTGCGTTTTAATAAAGCACCCCCCCCCCCCGGCCCCCATGATTCATATGCATATTAAAGCTTCAGAGGCTCAGGCTTGGAAGGCAATTGATGAAGGCTTTTCCTTATTCCACAAGCAGTGTCTGTTACTGAAAAGGGAAGGAGCCTTAATGCCAGACAGGTATGAATTTAAATTGTTTTCCACTGCTGCGTGGCTTCAGCTTCCTCACCTGTAAAGTGAGGATCAGCACGTGTTTCTCATAAATTTATTTTGGATTGGATGGTGTATTCGTTTCCTAGGGCCACCCGAATGAATTACCACAAGCTAGATGGCCGAAAACACCAGGAATTTCTTCTCTCACAGATCTAGAGGCCAGAAGTCCAAAATCACGGTGTTGGCAGGGCCCTGCTCCCTCTGCAGGCTTGAGCGGGAAGCCTTCCTTCCGCCTTCCTACTTCCGGTGGTCCCAAGTGTTCCTTGGCTCTGGCCACATGACTTTAATTCCTGGCTCTGTCCGCCTTCCCACGGCTTTCCTCTCCGTGTCCTCTCTTCTCCTTTCAGGGATGACAGTCACTGAATCAGGAGATCACCCTAATTCCAGTTTCATATCATCTTGAGATCCTTAATTATATCTGCAAAGACCTTATTTTAAAATCAGGTCACATTCTGAGGTTCTGGATGGGCAGTGAATTTGGGAGGGGGAGCTACTAGTCAACCACCACAGATGACATCAATATAGGTCAAATGTCTGGTGCGTTGTGAGCACTTAGCACATGTTTCCTCTACCTTCTTTCCCCTTTTATTCAAATGACTCAAGGGCTCAGAATTGAGTGGGGAGTTGTTATAGGAACCTCAAGCTAGGTCTTCCCCGTTTTGACAGAGGGGCGTCCCCTCCACTAGGACACACAGAAGATGCTTTCATGACCTGTGTCCTGGAGCCAAACCGGTTGTTTTTTCCTCTCTACACTTGGAAGCAAATATTCCTTTCAAGCAAAGAACTCATGCAAGAAGCCACAGGCGAGAAGAGCCTCCCCGCGCAGCTGTGGTAGGTACTCGAAGGTCTCATTGTCTCCTCTCTCTGCGGCTGTTCTGCCTGCCTCAGGAAGGGATTCATATTCTCAGTGAGATTCCTGTAGGCCATGGCTTTCTGGTGCACCCCTGAAGGAGAGCTTTTCCTTTACCCCGAAACCCATGTATATCTCAAGGCAGGACAAATACTACAGTTCAACTTTCTCATGAGCAAACCTTGACAGGTGTTAGTTTGAGGGTGAATCAAATTTGGGCTCTCCTAGCTAATGCCGTCCTTGGCAATTTTCAGATCGACCGGGTAGTGGGACCAGCTATTCAGCCAATTTTACCACCCCATTTCTTATTGCCTTTGTATGGATATCAGCAACATCTCCTGTCTGAAGTTCTGGATTACACTGAACTCTTGTATTGCACCATTATACAGATCTGGTCTCTTCCCTATTAATGATGCAATTAGCCACCAGTAGTGTGCATTACGGCTTTGTGAATTTCCTGTAAACAGTCTCCCTCAGAGAAGATATGTGGAAATCTCCTTGGTACCCTGCAACCAAGCGCTGTAATTCTCAACGCAGTACCTGTCTTGCAGCTGAAACAAATCAATAGCTAAATGTGACTGCAGCTAGATTACTAACTCAATCTTCTGGTCTCCAAGGGAGAAAGAGGTGCAAACTTTAATACCGAGAAGCCTGCTGAACCAAGAGTGGGAGCTGTATTATTGGTAAGAAGAAATCTGCTAGGAAGGGAGATCCTAGTTTTGGAGAGCGTTTTTGTATTTTTCAAATTTATCTTTTTTTAAAAAGGATTGTTTGGCACTTATTTTCTGATCCTGTTTTAGAAATTGGTAAAGGGTATTGAATCATAGCCATCAAAACTCTTTGTTCTGCATGTAGCCGTTTAAAGAGAATATACTTTTCCTGCTGAAGAATTTGGAGGAGCGAGGTATGTTGCTCCCAAAATAGGAAGATTGCCTTTGAAGAATTAAACTTTAAGCTCCACATACATCGTATTAAAGCAAAGTCACCTTAAAGCGAAGATTGTCAGCTTTGGCTGCATATTAGAATCACCTGGGGAGCTTTTAAAAAATACTGATGCCCCAGGCTGGCTACCAGACATTTAATTGGGCCAGGGTGGGGCCCAGGTGTTTTATTAAAAGCTCCCCAAGGGATTCTACAGCGCTTCGAGTTTGCGAATTGCCTTAAACAGACACAATAGATTTTAAGGTTTCAGGATTTTGTTCAAGCTGAATGCTGCTAAAGTAAGAATGTGTCATGCATAAGATGGGGGAAGGGTAGGGTTAGCTAAGGAAACGGGAGAAAACCTTGTCGTTGAGCCCTTCTCTGATCACTGGTTTAAAATCCAGCCCCCCCCCCCATCTCTCTCTCCCTTCCCTGCTTTGTCTCCCTTTATGTGATTGTCCATCTGAAATATAAGCTCCATGAGAATAGTTTGGGACCTGTTTTGTTCACACTTGTATGCCTAATGCCTATTAGGGAGAGCCTAGTACACGGTGGACACTTAAATATGTTGAATGAATGGGCAAATGCATAAATAAATGAAAGCAATGTCAGAAGCAAGTTTTCCTATTTCTTTAGCAAGCAGTTCCTACCGTAAAAGCCATACGAAAGGTTATCTTTAGCTGACTCCATAAAACATCACAAAGTACTCATTTGATTAAGGCTTTTTTTTTTTTTTAAGATTTTATTTATTTGCGAGAGAGAGAATGAGAGACAGAGAGCATGAGAGGGAGGAGGGTCAGAAGGAGAAACAGACTCCCTGCCGAGCAGGAAGCCCGATGCGGGACTCTATCCTGGGACTCCAGGATCATAACCTGAGCCGAAGGCAGTCGCTTAACCAACTGAGCCACCCAGGTGCCCTTGATTAAGGCTTGGATTCAAATATATGTTTGCCAAAGGAGAGAAAGAATATGCTGTCCTTAAAATGATCTAGGTCCTGTGACAGTAGTAAGTCTCCCTGTATATTAAATTAACATTCAGATTATACTTTGAATTATAGGTAGATACACCTATAGGGAGAAAAGGAGGGAAAGGAAGTAGTGCCAACTATTTGATTCCTGTGACATATTTTTCATTGTACATTAATTAGCATTTGGGTTTTATACATTATTCTCGTGAGCTTGATTAACACAAGTGCACTCTTGAGCGGTGAGCGGATTCACCTCTGCCCTCCATATGTGACTCATTCAGGTTTCTGAGTCTTCAGTGCCAAGTGTTAGACCTTGGACCAGAGCAAATCCACCAAGGTCGTGAGCATAACCCTGTGAAGCCATTTCCACCTCCACTTAGAAGAGACTTAACATTTCAAAATTCATACCACGTTTTAATAAACACAAAAATCTCTCAATGTCCTTGATTGAGACTTCACATTTCTAAATACCTAGGTGAAGATCACGTCATAATGTGCTTTCTCAGACGACACAAACTGGCCCCTTCCCCACCCTCACGCCCAGCCCCAGTGATGCGGGTTTGTCCCCTTGGGTGAAAATCACGGCTGCGATAGAGAGCCCTCCTCCAGCACCCTGGCAGGGTTGACGAGTCCTCTGGCCTTTGGCTGTGACAGGCCCTTGGGATAGTGGACCAACATCTGCACCTTCAGTACTTCTGTGCATCACTGTTAGCTGCTGGAAGCGGGAATCCTTTTCAGAATAGACTGATTAGAAGGCTGCTCTCATTCCTCCTTAGTCTTCAGAGTTCTGAACCCGGAATAAACAAAACAAAACAAAAGCCAGAAGGCATTTCCGCTAGTTTGGTCTACAGATGGATTGCTCTCCCTGCGGCTGGGGGAAGGGAAGGAAACTTGAGCCCTAGGTTGAAGACACTCGGGACACCAAGAAACATCTGCCTTCTCTTTCAGAGTCTCAGGGCTTTCTAAGCTTTCATTTTGCGTAGCTGTCCTCAGATCATGACATCATCGGGAGCCTTAATATTAATGGCAGTAATAACAGCAACAACAACACGAAAGTCCTTCCTGGACATCATTGGCTCCGCAGAGGTACGGTGCTCGGTTTCTGGTGGCTGCACGCAGTGGGTGCTCAGGGAAGGACAGTTTGTCAGCTAGCAGAGTCTCTGTCGAGGGGGACCTTGCTGGGTTTTGTTCCCCCTCGGTGATGGCACTTTCCTCTCTTACGAAGTCCTTGGCTCCCCTTCTATTTACCCTCTTCATTCCCCTAGAACTGCTGCTCCGTCATTAACATGCATAGGAATCACCTGGGGATCTTGTTAAACTGGAGATTCTGATGTAGTAGGGCCCCGCATTCTGCATTCCTAACAGACTCTCATTAATGACAATGGTGAGGGTACATACCGCAGGTGAAATGTGGCTAGGGTGACTGAGGAACTGAATTTTAAATTTTATTTAATTTTAATTAATTTAATGTAAATAGTCACTTTTGACTGGTGGCTACCGTATTAGACACTGCAGCTCCAGAGGAGGGACCAACCAGCAAACTTTTTCTGGGAAGGGCCAAAGAGTAAAGGCCTTAGACTTTGTGGGTCAGATGCACTGTTACAAATATTCAACTCTGCCACTGTAATGTGAAAAAAAAAAAAAAGAAATACATAGACAGTACATGTATATAAGCCAATGGGCACAGCTGTATTGTACTAAAACTTCATCGATAGAAGCCGGTGGTAGGCTGGATTTGGCTTGTAGGCCGTGGTTTGCAGACCTCTGCTTTAGAGTATAATTTGGTGATGTTAAAAGAAAGATTTAAAAAATAACCTGAAGCATATTCCTGAGACTGAAATAAATGCCTTTCTTTAAATTTAAATCTGAATGCATAAAACATTAGTTTTGCTTTTAATCCATAAGAACTCTATAAGCAAATTGTCTTTTAAAAATTGAAACCTAATGTTCTATGTTATTGTATAAAATTATTGCCCAAGAATGTTTATTACTGTGAGTTTATTGGATAGCTAGCTGTTCCACACACACACACACACACACACACACACACACACACTTTTTGTATGCGTGGTTTTTTTTGGTCTTGCAATCTTCAATACTGTTGCCATTCCTACAATGTTAGCAGGCTCTGTGTGCTAATTATGCAGTGAAATACTTCTGAAATACTAACCTCTCAACTTGACGGTTGTGGGAGTGAAGTTACTTTCTCTTGGTATGTGTATTCTGGACACAAGAAAAATGTGTGTAGTCGGTTCCTGTTAATCTAACTGCATTTCTTTCTTGTTGTTGATTTTCACGATAGCTGCCTGAACTAATATTTTATGTATTTTTTATTAAGTTGGAAACATTTTTCCAGTTATGTTATCCATCTTGAAATGATGAATGTCATGCTGGGGCATTGTTAGTTTGCATCATTAACCATTAGAAACAGTGAGGAGTTATGGAGTAATCTCTCATTGTGCTAAGTACAAAATGTTTTTCTCTAAAATGAGCAATCTAAAGATAATCACATTTTATAGATGCAAATGATTTCACATTTCTTATGAACACAATCTGTGTTCAAAAATCATTATTGTGCCAGTTTAATAAGCCATTACACTGAAATGGCTGTAAATGTGTTTGGTGCAGATGATAAATATTAATGGGACACTGGTCACAAGTCACACCTCTGGTCTAGTAAGGAATAGTTGAGAACTACGGTAAAACAAGATGGCTTTAGTTGAGGAGTATGCTGGCACTTCAAGGGGTGAGATCCTCCAAAAGAATTGACAATATCTATACATTGCCCCCAAAGGCAGTCAGTGGTCCAAATCACAGTTTCCAAAGATGATGCAGGGAAGTTGTGTTCAGTTGGGGCTGATACTGATATTCGAGGTATGCACATTCTGGTGGAAGTGACAAGGTAGCAGTTACCTGGGGGGTGCTTGGCTGGGTCAGTCAGTAGAACATGCAACCTGATCTTGAGGTTGTAAGTTCAAGCCCCACGTTGGGTGTAGAGATTACCTAGAAATAATTTTTTTTTAAAGATTATTTATTTATTTATTTGACAGAGAAAGAGAGAGAGAGAGAGCACAAGCAGGGGGGAGGGGCAGAGGGAGAGGGAGAAGCAGGTTCCCCACTGAGCAGGGAGCCTAATGCGGGGCTCCATCCCAGGACCCTGGGATCATGACCTGAGCCGAAGATGGATGCTTAACGACTGAGCCACCCAGGCGCCCCTTAAAAATAAAATCTTAGAAAAACAAAGAAAAGGTAGCAGGCACCTGGGCAAAGGAGATCCTTGTAACCAGGCAGGTTACTGTGTCATGGTTAACTTGGCAGGGGGAAGGGTGGGGCCTTCTAAGAGCCTAAGCCTTGTATGCTATGGTTCAAAATCTTTCCAGTGAAGAAGTTAAGTAGTTATCACTAGAGTCTCGGCGTGTCAGGTGGGATCCAGTGTAAAGACCATATGGGTACCTGTGGCTCTAACCTAGGCCTTGTAGATCTTAGCTTTAGGGCACATAACTACTCTAGTCCCCATTTGCTTGTGGAGATGAGGCTTCTAATATCTCACAAGGCTGGAAATAAGGTAAAAATAATGTAGGTTTCAAAACTCAGGACAAGACCTGTTGGGGACCTTTTATGTTGCAAGCTCCTGTACCCCCTTTAAAACTCAGGACAAATATCTTCTCATCGTTAGCATTCTCTAGTCCTCCTTCTCTTTGCCATCCTCTTCTCTCTGCTCTCCCACAGCTCTTCAGGTGTAGTTCTGTACCCCTTCGCAGTACTGGTGCTGCCTTGCAACTGACTTTATGTAGTTTTCTCCCCCATTTGACCGTGAACTTCTTGAGGCCAAGGACCATCAAGTCCAGCTCTGTATCCTCAGTACCTACCTGGCATCTGACTAAGGTAGATAGTAATAAAGACAAAAAGAAGTTTGAATTTGAGTATCAAAAGCCAAATGATAATTATTCAAAAATAATCTTATTATAAAAGTAAACCAGGGGCGCCTGGGTGGCTCAGTCGTTAAGCGTTTGCCTTCGGCTCAGGTCATGATCCCGGAGTCCTGGGATCAAGTCCGGCATGGGGCTCCCTGCTCAGCGGGGAGCCTGCTTCTCCTTCTGCCTGCCGCCCTGCCTACTTGTGCTCTCTCTCTCTCTGTGAAATAAATAAATAAAATCTTTAAAAAAAATATATTTTAAAAAGTAAACCATTTAATTGAAGAATATTTTGAAAATGCATTAAGTAAAAAAGAGCATGGTATTTTTTATAAATCTGAAATTACATTCAACACAGATTAAGCCTGCTTTCCCACTTTCTTATCATGAGCATTTCATTCTGTTATAACTTAAAAAAAAAAAAAGTGTTCTTTTTAACTGCTATGATAGAGATATTGGTGCTTACTGAGCATTCGCATTTGGCCCTGTGCATTTCCCATCCTCTCTGCTGTTAGATAGGGCTACATGATTAATTCTGGTCATTGGGCATAAGAAAAGAGGACAAAAATCAGGAATAAACTTCTGGGCCAAAGTGTAGAAGAGTCAGCATGTGCCATCCACCAATTTATTTCTTTTTCTGCTCAGTGATGGGGTCATTCTATGGTGGATTTTCCACCTTTGTGTCACAGTGACTGTGGAACTGAGATTCCTGCTACTCCATGTTGAACAGGGAGCACAAGTGAGAAATAGACCTTTATTTTGGTGAAGCCACTGGAATTTCTAGGTTAATTTGTGACGACAGAATAACCTCTTCTCTTCTCACTAATGTAGGTATATTGAATAGTATTATATGGATAGATCATGGTTTGACAACTCCTGATAATTTTGAATTCAGTTCCTAGAAATGAAATTACTGGGTAAAAGAATTTGGAGCTTTTCAAGGTTCAAATATATTTTGTAAAATTTCCTCTCAGAAAGATAATGCCGATTTATATAGTCTCCTTAACAGTACATATGAGTGCTGGTTTCACCATGCCTCACCAAATTGGACATTATTGTTCTTTAGAATACTTGCAAATGCAAAAAAAAAAAAGAATACTTGCAAATGCGATAAGGGACCAATCATATTGGCTTCAAATCTGGTTCATTTTAATAACAAAATGGCCATAATACTGACAGATTTTCATTGGAATGGTTTCTTAATGGGTCTTGATTTCATGAGCCTCAGTAACTTGAGGATGGAGGTAGAACCGATATAGTACAATGACTTTTGGAAATGAAATAGAGATGAATCTGCCAATATAACCAGTGTTATGCCAGGGCAACAATAACAGAATTGAATCATTACATTTTTTCCTGGATTTTTTTCTTTCTGTCCAGACATTTATTCCTAAACTATGAGGAAAAAAACCCCCAAAAAACCAGGATGGCTGATTTTCTGAAACACCAGGGATTCTAGTACAGCTCATTGCTGTAGCCTCTGCTTATGAAAAACCAAAAAGATTCCTGACTCTTTCACTGAATCCCACCCCGATGATTGAAGAAACATACCTTGCAATGGCAGAGAATCAAAAAATGGATATATTCCCATTAAATGAACAAGGTCATGAATGAGCTGTGTTTTGAATGCCTAGGTACATAGTAAATAGTCATTAAGTGCTTGGAGAAAGGAAGGAAGGGAGGAAGGTGGAAGCAGAAGAGTCATGTGTCATATCATAGCTGGAATAAGAAGGGAATGAAGACATCATCCTGTGTAAGCACTTCATTTTAAAGTAAACTCAAAGTAATGAAGTGAGTTCTCTAAGGTCCCAAACTCAGAGCTAGGGAGTAGAGTGGGACCCAAATCCAGGTCTTTCAGCTCCCATCCAGTGTTTCTGTAGCATTGAGTAGCTGGTTGGTATTCCTCTGCCACCTAGGTAAATTTGGTTGAGAAGCATTCACTCAATAGTTATTGAACACCTATATATAGGAGATCGTGGTAGATTCTGTGAATTCATAGGGATCTCCCCATCCAACAGGGGAGACAGATGTGAAATTAAACAATGAGCTTGATAAAAACTCATGCAGGATGGTGTTGAAAAAGCCAACGGAGTAGAGAGGCTTTCCAACTCGGTATTAGGGAAGGTTTATTTGAGAAGCTGGCTTTTGCATTGAGCTTCCAAAGATTTCAATAGCAAGAGGAAGCAAGGAGAGGTACTTTAAACTAAGAAAATGCTAAAATAAACAAAACTTTTGAAAATAATGCACATGGCACACCCTCTATCTTAGGGTGATAGTAGAGCTCAGTGAGTAAGAGTTGGTTTGAGTGCTAGCTATATTGCTTACTGGTTTTCTGATCTTGTAATTTGGCTGAATTAATCAGCTCAGTTCAAAGGAACAATTTTACTTTCCCCCCAATAAATCCGGTTGTGGTTTCACCTCGTAGAAACAGGGCCTTATTTAAGTAGATCTAAATATTAAAAATAATTTCTGCCAAAAATAAGACTGCATTAAATCAATGATTTGTGAACAAATTGCTTATTATTTTCATTTTTCCCCTTATCATAGAAACTGATAGGTATCAAAATCTATTCCATTTATTTATAAAACCATTTCTCACACATAAGCGGCTATACATGAACTAAAAAAAAAGAAAAAAATCTTAAAAGAATAGATTCTGAGAAATCACATACAATTTTCATGAAATGATATAGAAATAGCCCCCAGTACTAGCAGATCACAAGAAGAGAAAGATGTGTGTGTGTTTTTAAATTTAGGAAGCTGAATAAAATGTGCTTAAATGTTAAACTGAAATTCAATTTCTTTTAATGATGTTTTCCTTTATAATCGTGCACAGGGCAGCAGGGCAATGCTAACTATGATGGTTAATTTTATGTGTCAACTTCACTGGGCCACAGGGTGCCCAGATATTTGGTCAAACATTATTTTCTGGGTGTTCCTATGAGGATGTTTTTGTATAAGATTAATATTTAAACTGCCAGACTGAGTAAAGCAGATTTCTCTCCCTAAAGTGGGCGAGCCTTATCCAATGCATTGAACAAAAAGACTGATCCTTCCCTGAGTAAGAAAGAACTCCTTCTGCCTAACTGCCTTTGAATCAGGACACATTCTTCTCCTGCTTTCTGGCTCACACTGAAACATGGGCTCTTCTAGGGTCTCTAGCCTGCTGGCCTCCTGACTGTAACTACACCATCAGCTCTCCTGGGCCTCCCACTTGCCAACTCACCCCGCCCTTCTTGGGACTTGTCAGTCTCCATAATCATGTGAGCCAATTCCTTATAATAAATCTCTTTATATGTGTATACCCTGTTGGTTCTGTTTCTCTGGAGAACCCTGAATAATACCCTAACTTTCCTCATTAACCATTAACATAAGCTATTTTGTCCTGAGCTTAAAGTTTTAGCTAGAAAAAAATGTGCCTATAAAACGAGAAGTGTAAATATAATATACCAAGCCTGGGTATATGAACCATTGCTTTTTTTTTTTTAAGATTTTATTTATTTGGGACACCTGGGTGGCTCAGTCCGTGAAGCGTCTGCCTTCGGCTCAGGTCATGATCCCGGGGTCCTGGGTTCGAGCCCCGCATCAGGCTCCCTGCTCAGCGGGAGGCCTGCTTCTCCCTCTCCCACTCCCCCTGCTTGTGTTCCCTCTCTCGCTGTCTTTCTCTCTGTCAAATAAATAAATAAAAATCTTTAATTAAAAAAAAATACTGTTTCCTACTAAGGACTACACATATCATAGACTTAACTACTTGCATTTCCTGGTAGGTATTACAGAGTAGAAACTCTATCCATCTTGAGTCCAGAGACCTGGGTTTAAATCCTCCCTCTGTTGATGATATGCTATGTGATCCTGGACAAGTCTTTTTCAATTGACTCACGGTCATTTTCAGATATTTAAAATAAACTTTAAAAAGAGGTCCCTCTGCAGAGTTGTCAGGAGGATTCAATAAATGAATGTATATATAGTGTTAAGTGTCTGCCTTTGGCTCGGGTCATGATCCCAGGCTCATTACCAAGTTTCTGCATGCTTGGCAAACTTCAGGAGATTGCACTTGGGTACCGGAACTGCCTGGCTAGTTTGAAGAGCTAGAAGCACCTGAGAGTTTTACCACCTCTACTGGGGCTTGCCCATGGGCAAGGGTTGGCAGGCGTGGGAGGTGGGATAAACTCTGAAGTGTAATTGTTTCTCCAGTGTTCCCCTTGACATCAGGATGAAACTGTGCCTTTATTTGAAATGGCACCCTGTGTGGCTTCCTTCCGCTTCCCTGTCCTGCTTCCTCCAACTCGCCTACTCTTTTCTCCTGGGAATACTTCCTTAATAAATCACTTGTACTCAAATCCTTGGCTCAGAATGTGCTTCTGGGAGAACCTGACCTAGGACACTATGTGAGTGCAAGTGCTCTGTAAACTATAAATAGGGCGACTGTATGTCCTTGTTTGCCTGTGACAGTCCTGCTATATGTCTGTTGTCCTGGTCTACTTATTAATAGCACCTTATTTCACCTACAGAAACATAAATCTTAAATCTTTAGTGTAAAGCACTCTAGAGATGCTTGAGAAAATAGGAAGTGAAAATAATGATCACAAAAACAATTGAACTCAGTCAAGCAACTCATTTACCTAATTGCTCCTAAATCAATGATTTGTTTGAATTGGCATCATGTAGAAATTACGAGATTATGAGTACTGTGATTTTTTGAAAATAACATTCAGAGGGTGATATGCTCCTTATTACCTATAAGATGGATATGAGAATAAGAAAGTACTTTGAAAACTAATATGCTTTAAAAGTGGATATCAGCAAAAGTATTTATTGGTAAAAGTAAAATTAGTTAGAAATTTTAGAAACAGTACAAATTCTGATGAATCATCTTTAAAACCATATATTCTGTGTAAAATGAAATCATTATAAAAGAAAAAAGTAATCAACAGTCATATTAATAACCATGGTAATAATTTTTTATTCTCAACATTTTCAGGTTTTACTTATAAGTAACTTTCAGGGTGCCTGGCTGGCTCAGTTGGTAGGGTGTGTGATTCTTGATCTCAGGGTTATGATTTCAAGCCCCACATTGGGTGTAGAGCATACTTAAAAAAAGTAATAATAAATAATAAGTTTCACTTCCAAATAGGTATCAAAAGAGATGCCTCAAAGCCTTAGGCCACTCACACAAGAGCATAGAAAGTTCATTTGCGAGGCAGGACAGTGCCTTGTGGCTTTGTGTAGATGTTTGTTTTGCTAGTTGGCAGCTAACATGTTAACAAGGGTCAGGATACTTCCATGGACCTAGGGGCGCCTGGGAGGCCCAGTTGGTCAAGTGTCCAACTCTTGATTTAGGCTCAGGTCATGATCTCAGGGTCATGAAATCAAGCCCCACCTTGGGCTCCATGCTCAGTGGGAAGTCTGCTTGAGATTCTCTCTCTCTCCCTCTCCCTCTGCCCACTTGCACTCTCTGTCTCTGTCTCTCTCTCTAAAAATAAATAAAATAAATCTTAAAAAGGATTCTTGGGTGAACCTAAATTACTATATCAACATTTTCCCAGCTGATGGACTGAGTGAGACATAAAGCTTATTTCTCTCAAATTGTATTGAAAGTCTAGTATATACTGATTAACATTTCTTTTCTGTAATTTAGAGTCATGACGCTCATCACAACTCTATATTACATTAAGGTAGATTGCTTAAGTCTCCTTATGGTAATACAGGAATTTGTGCTAAGTATCTTCAAAGAAACTATTGCAATTAAGTGTGAAAAAGAGACCTTATGATATCTTCTCTAGCAATTATTAGCCTCTTGATATACTTAAAATTGTGACTTGCTGATGAGGTATTTATTTGTTCAAAAAAATCCATTAACATTTATATAATGATCACCTATTATGGGCCAGATACCATGCTGGGACTATAGCAGTGAGTAAGACAAACACAGTCTCTTTCCTCGTGGAGCTCGTAGTCAAGAAAATATGCCTACTAAAATTGTTGCTTTGTCATTCGGCTTGGGGTGTGTGTGTGTGTGTGTGTGTCTGTGTGTGTTAAAATATAGGGGGCTGGGGACGCCTAGGTGGCTCAGTCGGTTAAGTCTGCCTTCGGCTCAGGTCATGATCCCAGGGTCCTGGGATCAAGTCCCACATCAGGCTCCTTGCTCAGTGGGGAGCCTGCTTCTCCCTCTGACTGCCACTCCCCCTGCTTGTACTCTCTCTCACTCTGACAAATAACTAAATAAAATCTTTAAAAAATAAAAAATAATAATAAAATTTAGGGGGCTTACTTTTAACTTTAAAACTATATAATTGGACAAACTTATTATAGAATGATAATTGCATAAACATTTCACTTCTGCAGAGACTATAAGTCCTGGTCCCAGTGTGGTGTTCTGATAAAATAGCTAGTGTTTTATTCACTGTTGACATGCTTGGTTTTAATCTTATACCTCCAGTGTAGATTTTGTTAGTTAGGAATTCAAAAAAGCACTGCCATTGGGGTGCCTGGCTGGCTCAGTTGGAGGACCATGTGACTCTTGATCTTGGGGTCGTGAGATCGAGCCCCACATTGGGTATAGAGATTACTTAAATAATTTTTATTTTTATTTTTTATTAATTTTTTTTTTTAAGATTTTATTTATTTGCGAGAGAGAGAATGAGAGACAGAGAGCATGAGAGGGAGGAGGGTCAGAGGGAGAAGCAGACTCCCTGCCGAGCAGGGGAGCAGGGAGCCCGATGTGGGACTCGATCCCGGGACTCCAGGATCACGACCTGAGCCGAAGGCAGTCGCTTAACCAACTGAGCCACCCAGGCGCCCTTTACTTTTATTTTTATTTTTTAAAGATTTTATTTATTTATTTGACAGAGAGAGAGAGAGAGAGAGAGGGAACACGGCAGGGGGAGTGGGGGAGGGAGAAGCAGGCTCCCCACTGAGCAGTGAGCCCAATGTGGGGCTCGATCCCAGGACCCCAGGATCATGACCTGAGCCGAAGGCAGCTGCTTAGCTGACTGAGCCACCAAGGCACCCCAAAATAAATAATTTTTAAAAAGGCATTGGCATTATGGGCTAAGGAAATTCTCATCTTACAAGTAAGTCTCTTCCATCTTGACCTGTATGGACAGTAGCTTAATTCCAGAACACTGATTTTTACCAGTCCCCGATTGGACAGTGATACAATATTATTGTTGCAGTTCCCAAAAGATATTACTATTGGGGGAACCTGGGTAAAGGGTACCCAGGATTCCTTGTATTATTTCATATGACTGAATGTCAATAGGCAATTGTATCAAAATAAAACATTTAATTAAAAAAAACAGGCTAGTAACTGGAATGAGAATGATCTCCTCCTTTGTCCCCTCAAAACTCTATCCTATTTTTATAGATGATACTATCTAAGAACAATAGTAATAGTGACTTTTTTCAGCAGTAGGATATAGATGCCCTGATTATGAAGGCATATAATGTAAGAACTGTACTTACACTGTAAGAAAGAACAGCTTGATTCCAAATGGAAACACATTCCTTAAGAGCATCCTCTTTAAAACCATGAATAAGATGTGACTTGTTTGCTTAGACTCTAGAGCAGGAGGCCATGAATTTACTTCTCACCTAGGGGCTTTATATTAACACTAATTCCTGGCCACAGATTTCCCATCTTCCTTATCTGGTGATTATCTGGCAAATGTGTATCTTTTATCATGAGAGAGAAAGGGTAAGGAACTGAACAAAACTTCAAACCTTGCAGAATCTTGTGCAGAGTAAAAAGTTTCTTTTTATTTATTTTTAAAGATTTTATTTATTTATTTGAGAGAGAGAGAGAGAGAATGAGAGAGACAGAGCATGAGAGGGGGGAGGGTCAGAGGGAGAAGCAGACTCCCTGCCAAGCAGGGAGCCCGATGCGGGACTCAATCCCGGGACTCCAGGATCATGACCTGAGCTGAAGGCAGTCGCTTAACCAACTGAGCCACCCAGGTGCCGGTAGAAAGAGTTTCTTGAACAGAGGCCTAATGTTTATACTTGCAACGTGGTCATCAGAGAATAGGACTGAGTCTTCTGCTCCTAAACAGGTGTCCATCATGATTATCTTTCCTTAGTCTCCCAAGTTCAACAGTCATAAAGTACAAAGGAATCAGGTGAACCAGCCCAGAAGAGACACTCAGTAAATGTTTGCTGAGTGAATTAGTGTTGCATAAAAGATTAGATAGAGAATAATCAGCCATTCTAGTAATTAAGTCTGAGGGAGCTTATGAATAAATCGGATAATATCAGATAATGAAAATGAGTGACAGAGTTGACAGTACCTACTTTAGACTAGATTTTCAGGGAAATGACTCTCTGAGAAAGTGGCATTTAGCAGAGATTTGTATGGTAAAAAGGAAAAAGCCATGTGAAAATGGCAGGGCAAGAGAAGCACAGGCATAGGGAACAGAAACTTCAAGGTCTCGAGGCCAGAACGATCTTGCCTAGTATGAAAAGGAACAAGACAGTGCGGCTGTGACATGTTGAGCAAGGAGTAGAATAACACTCGATGATGCAAGGCTTTGCCGTCCTTGGTGAAGAGTCTGACTTTTATTCTGAAGGCAATGAGAAGCCATTGGTGGGTAATAAACATGAAAATGACAGTCTGAATTGATTTCTCTCTTAGGTATCAGAACACCTATCTGTACCATCCCCATTGTTGTGACTGCCAACTTTCCTTGGCTCCCAGAGCCCAGGACCACGAGAGGTGGACATTCCCTACTCTCATGTGGGTGGTAGGCAGACACCTTTAGCAGTACAGTTTCCATGAAGGTGCAGTATATTGGACAGACTTGAGTTTGAGTACTCACTCTGCTGTTTCCTAGCTGTGAGGCCTTGGCCAAGCTACTTAATCTCTCCGATTCTTATTTTCTTCATTTCTAAAATAGAAAAAAAAAGTATTTTCTCCTTGTTGCTGTGAGGATTAAATGAGTTAATGGATGAAAAGTGCTTAACAACATGCCTGATACATTCTAGGTGCTCGATAAATGTTAACTATATCATTTTTTTTTTTACAGATGAGGGTATACAGAAAAGTACAGAATATAAATGTAACTGATATTCACTCGAAGCAATACGTAGATGCATATGCTTGTATGTACATGCACCCCACACACTGCACACATACAAATCACGCTTGAATTCAAAGCTGTGCTTCACCATTTAGTAGCTCTAAGGCCTTTGGTGAGTTAATGAACCTCTGTAAACATCACTTTTCCAATCTGTAAAATAAGAGTGAAAGTAGTGTCCCACTGCCTTAATTGGGGTTGATGGGGTTGGACTTCATAAAACAAAAAACCAAAAATAACAGTAGTTTAAAAAAATGGAAATTTATCTCTCATGTGAAAGAAATCTAGAAGCAGGAAGTCCAAGACTAGCATGGCATTTCCAAGATCAATAGGGACCCAGCCCCCATCTGTCTTTCTGTTCCACCTCACTAGCTCTTGGGCTTCCATCTTCAGGTCACTTCATAGTCCAGGAAGGCTGCTGACATGCCAGTCATTTGGACTATATTCCATGAAGCAGGAAGAAAGACTAGTCGGGGCAAAAAGGCTCACTTCTGTGTTGAGACAGCCCTCTCAAAAAGTCTGTCTTGAAGTTTGACATAATCATAATACTTCTAGTTATGTGTAATTGACCAGAACTTAACATGACCACACATAGTTGCAAGGGAAGCTGAGAAATGTGTTTAGTTAGTGACATTGCTACCCCAAATAAAATCTCAGTTCTGTTTATGAAGCAAAAAAAATGGATATTTGACAGGCTGCCAGCAGGCTCAGACACACCTTCACATAGGATCGTTTTAAAGACTATACAAGGTGGGGTGGCTGGGTGGCTCAGTCGTTAAGTGTCTGCCTTTGGCTCAGGTCATGATCCCAGGGTCCTGGGACTGAGCCCCACATCGAGTTCCCTGCTCAGCAGGAGGCCTGCTTCTCCCTCTCCCTCTCCCCCTGATTGTGTTCCCTCTCTCCCTGTGTCTCTCTCTGTCAAATAAATAAATAAAATCTTAAAAAAAAAAATAAATGTTATACAAGGTAGTATAAGCATAGATAGCCCTTAGCTCATTTCCTGACAGATAGTAAGTGCTTAATAAAGAGGATGAGATGCATGTCCTGCCCAACACACCCTTCCTCTAGAAACACTTAGGAGAGGGGCGGCTGGGTGGCTCAGTCGGTTAAGCGTCTGCCTTTGGCTCAGGTCATGATCCCAGGGTCCTGGGATCATGTCCCACATCGGGCTTCCTGCTCAGCAGAGAGTCTGCTTCTCCCTCTCTCTCTGCCCCTCCACCCCACTCTGGTGCTCTCTCTCTCTCTCCCTCCCTCCCTCTCTCTCAAATAGGTGGATAAAACCTTTAAAAATAAAAAAAAGTTAAAAACTTAGGAGAATAAAAGAACCATAAATGTTGTGCTGCTTGCAGAAGGACACTACTCATCTCAAATGGTGTGCCACGTACCAGAATTGGGTGGCCTTCAATGGTCTGAATTGAAAATCTATGGAGCTTTATTCTTGAAAGAATATCCCTGGCTTCATTATGAAGATCTTTCTTCCTAGAGCATTAGGTCATCTTTTAACTCTAATAGACTATACGATGGTACTTGAGAGGATGGGAGAGTAGCATATCCTCACCCCTGAGCTTGACCCATATTTAATTTTTTTAATTTTTTTAATTTTTTAAAGATTTTATTTATTTATTTGACAGAGAGAGAGACACAGCGAGAGAGGGAACACAAGCAGGGGGAGTGGGAGAGGGAGAAGCAGGCTTCCCGGGGAGCCGGGAGCATGATGCAGGGCTCTATCCCAGGACCCTGGGATCATGACCTGAGCCGAAGGCAGACGCTTAACGACTGAGCCGCCCAGGCGCCCCTTGACCCATACTTTAGATCTCTTCCTCTGCACAGCTTTAGCTGGAGCCAGTAACAAATGAGGAATGGACTCCTTTTCAATGGATGACCTTTGAAAAGAATAGGGAAAGGAAAACAAGAGAAGAGAATCCTGGATTCCAGCAGGTATTTTGGGTGAAGAATATGCCATTTTTATTCATTCTGACAGGATTATCTTAATTGTTTCTAGAGCTCTGTCACTAGCATTGTTAATTTTAAGCAGGCACATCAATTAAAGGTGCCTTTAATATTATAATTAAAAAGTAAGTTGTTAGAACTATAGCCTGATTAAATGATTTATCATAAAGCCATAAGTTTTTTTTTAATATTATTAATGCCAGAAGATAAATGATTTCCCCAGACACAGATATAATGAGCTTTATATGACCTCATAGGCACATACAAGTACCCATAGTCCTTGTGTGTTAATTTGAATACATTAGTGGCAGACACCTCAGTTTGAATAAAGAGGAAAAAAAGAAGGAAAGTTTCATTTGTGAATTGAATCATGCTCTGTCACTAATCCTAACCACGTTTATGGGTGGGTTGGTCTAATTCAAATTCCCTTTTAAAGATATTGGATGACTCACCCTCTTCTGAGTTATGAGTTTGCCTCTTGAGACTTCCCTTTCTACAATACACAGTTGTCAGACAAAGGAGTGGGATAGCATAAATAAGGACCTCTTCTTGTCAGATTTACTGGGGCAGAAATGTACCATAAATTTTGTATGATTTTAAGCCACAGAAGGAACATGATACCACACAAAATTGATGACATTTTAAGTATCTTAAGTACTTAGTTTAGATTTAATGAGACAGTTGTTGTAATGGATTACGTATCATTTGGCTATTACGTGAAAATATCTGGAAATTTGAAAGAGATGTTGAAAAGGGTCTAAGTATGCTCTACCCTCCAACGAATGTAAGGACGGTTCCAAAATTCTTCACTTCTTGTCTTTCATTTGATTTGTTCTGTCGTGGTGATTTCCCAGAGCTAAATGAATGCTCAAATCCGTGGTTCTTTTTAACCCTCTTGGCTGTCTCTTCCTTCCTAGTCCTCCCCAATCTTGGTCTCTAGTGCATGTGAATTAATAGAGCTTCTCTTGAGTCAAATAGTTAAAAATATTCATTAAGTACATTGTGCTGGAAAATCCCTCAATGGTGATGTTTCACTTGCTGCAGAGAGAGTTGTTACAAGTACCCTCAAGTACAGTAGAAACAAGAATTTGTAAATATTAGTTGCCATATTAGAAATCTAACTGAAGCAGGGATGCCTGGGTGGCTCAGTCAGTTAAGTGCCTGCCTTCGGCTCAGGTCATGATCCCAGGGTCCTGGGATCGAGTCCCACATCGGGCTCTTTGCTCTGCGGGGAGCCTGCTTCTCCCTCTCCTCCCCACTTGTGCTCTCTCTCATTATCTCTGTCTCTCTCTCTCAAATAAATAAAATCTAAAAAAAAAAAGAAATCTAACTGAAGATCTATTCTGAAACTCATGCTGGGTTGGCCGGGTTGGTGAGGGAGCTGAGCCCAGAGAGGGCAACTTCCTGGCAAAACTGTGCTTAGTTGTTCCTCTCTTGCCCTGCCCTAGTTCTGCTTCTTACAGAAAGGAAAGAAAGGAATGTGAACAGCCAAGTTTTGAACACCTACTATGTGCCGGGACTTTCCTGTCCCTGCATCTCCTGTATTCCCTAGAGTTAACTTTGGGAAATAGGACTACCTCCACTTTTTGAACATGGAAACTGAGGGAAGGGACTTGCCCAATGTCTCAGAGGAAGGAGAAAAATAAGGCTTTGAATTCAGACCTGGCTGGTTCTAGAAAGTATGATTTTAATGACTGAGCTTTGTTGCCTCCTGAGGGAGCCTGGCTCCCCCTGCCATCCTGCCTCTGACCACCACGTGCTTCACATCCAGATGTCAGTGTGCCCTCCCCTTCGCTCGTTCCTGTCCTCACTTCCTCTCTAGTCGTCCCTGCTTCTCCTCAGATATAGATCTCTCTGTTTGATCCTATTCTGGTAATGTGCCAGTGTTCCCTATTGATCTGTTTTGCTATAGGACCATGAGTGACCCAGGCCAGAAATGAGCAAGCTCCTACCACTAACAGCGAGCTAGTCAGCACCACCAGAGTCTATGGATGGAGGTGGGACTCAGCCCACCTCTGGTTCAGCACTGTGCCATGGAGGGGCCGTAGGGAGATGCTCTTACCCACTGGTTAAAGAGAAGTGGCCTTCCTGGGAGGCTGGAAGGAAAAACATGTGAAGGAGAAGACAAGATGATAACTGGGAGAGACTTGTAACCCATGACTAACAGTCGAGGAGCCAGAGCTTGGCAGATGAGCAAGAAGGAAGGGCTCTGTGGTCTCATATACAGAGCAATAGTATTTGTAAAGGAGGAGGATTTCCCAGCTCTGTACACCGGTCAGCAAATTAAATGGACAAATATTGTTTTATGTTAATTAAGTGTCTTAGTACATCTCAGCGGTGGGAGTGCTGACAAGAGGCACAATGTGGGAACAAATGTTTGCTGGATTCATGTAAGAGATAATTCCCGAGTATAACACATATTAAAGAAAGCAGGATACCCATCTAACATCCATAGTCTAGACCTTTTGTGGCAGCAGATACATGCCTTCTATGTAATTGAGAAGAATATTTCAATCCGTGAAAAACTCAATAATTCTATCTTTATAGCTGGGTTGGCCACTTGCATTTTGTACTTTAAATAAATACCACCACACTCTCTGTTCTTTCTATCTTCAAGCAAAACATCTTAACAAAACTTTGATGTGAAGAGTCCCCGGGTGTTGCTTAGACCAGTGCCAAGGTTGGAGTAAGGAACCAGATACAGATCAATAGTTGAAACCCAGGTGTTCACAAAGTGACTTTTTGGCCTTGTCCTTCACTTCATGATGTGATGATTCCTTCGACAGGTATCTGCCAGAGACAGTGGAGCTGTGTGTGATCAAGAGCCTGAGGTTTAGACTCCGAGTTGGGTTTATATCCCAGCTTCGACATCTACTAGTTTGACAGGTTACATCAGCTCTTTAAGCATTTGGCTTTTCTCATCTGTAAAACAGGCACAACAGTAGTACTCACGTACTTGTCTTTGGAATCAGACAATCTTGGTGTTGAACTGGTGTTGTCTGCCACATGCTAGTCAAACTCGAGGAAGCTACTATTTAACCTTAGTCTGTTTCTTCATCTGTAACATGGAGAAGATAATAGAACAGTCATCGTAGCATTGTTGTGAGGATCCAGAGAAATAATATGTATAAAGCCTTAGCACAGTGCCTGGCTAGGAGTGAACAGTCAATACATAGAAACTTCTTTTGTATTAATATTTAATGCCAACTCACTGCACCATCACTGGTTCAGTATTTGTATATGTATTACCTCATTTGGTACTCCCCCCCCCCCAATAAAAATCTATGAGGGTGCTAGTGAGACTATAATCTCCATCCTCCAGATGAGAAGACTGAGGCTCAGTGAGGTTAAGTGAGCAGCACTAAGTCCAACTAGTGACTAGTAAGTGGTATAGCTGGAAATCTGACCGAAGTCTTCTGATGCCAAGTCTTTTCACTCACTGCCTCTCTGTTAAATGTAAATGGTGCTGGGAAGGTGGAGAAGGAGAGAAAAGGTAGCTGTTGCAGGACATCTTCCTTTAACTGAGTCTCAATTGTCTTATTATTATTTTTTTAAAGATTTTATTTATTTATTTGACAGAGAGACAGCGAGAGAGGGAACACAAGCAGGGGGAGTGGGAGAGGGAGAAGCAGGCTTCCCGCCGAGCGGGGAGCCCGATGCGGGGCTCGGTCCCAGGACCCTGGGATCATGACCTGAGCCGAAGGCAGACGCTTAATGACTGAGCCACCCAGGCGCCCCAATTGTCTTATTATTTTTTAAAGGAAGGTAGGGACATATTTCAAGGAATGAAGAATTCCTCCCCAAGATGTGGAGTGAGTTATTCAATGAGTGGCTTCCTCCTGTGGGTCCCAATCATAGTTGAAGTGGATACTGTACATACCACCTGTTTGTGGCTTCAGAGTTGTATACATTTCATAGTCTTTTTTTTTTTTTTTAAGTAATCTCTATGCCCAATGTGGGGCTCAGACTCGCAACTCCGAGATCAAGAGAGTTGCATGCTCCACTGACTGAACCAGCCAGGCACCCTTACATTTCACAGTCTTTAAACATATGACATTTCCAGATCCTCTACATGGTCTGTGCTCTTAGCCTCTTGGTTGATCAGTTTCACCACCTTTAGTTCTAAACCCCAAAAGAGGAGTCTCCAACCGTGGTAACTTTGTTTAAAAGCATGACTACTACTGGAGATGTTTTTGAATAACACCCTAGGAGATTGGGTTGCAGGTGGGTCCTGGACCGCTCTGAGTTCCTTTGGAATGCTCTACATCTATGCAACAGAAATGACCAAAATGCGATACGGATAGTCATTGACAGTCATGGCATAGCTGCTTGGGAAAGAATGGTCATTGGAATCAAGAAGATGCAAGCCCAAAGCCAAGCTCCATATCTGGCTATTTGACTGACCTTGAAAATTCCCTATCTTTTCAGAGCCTCGGGGTTTCTCCTCATATGAAAAATATGGTGATAACGCTTGTGTAAAAGGGTTGTTGGGAGACTCAAAAGACAACGTGTGTAGTAAGGGTCTTCATGTTGGGGCATTTCTGAAGGTTGGCAAAGGTCTCGGAGAAGTTTCTCTTTAGGAGGGACTGCAGGTGGGGGCCCCTACCCTGAAGGAGGCAGGCGGGGAGGAAGAGTAAGACCTACTACCATTTGTCTGAGAGTCATGGGCCTAGTGAGAAGGAAGAGAAGGGTGGGTGAGGAGGAGACCTGGGAACTCAGGTCTGAACTCTAGGCAGAGGGACTACCATCGATAAGTGTGTAAAAAGAATCATCAAAAAAAAAATAATCGTAGACTTTGAAATTTTATAGACATTTTGGTATCAGTTAAGATTCTTAACTATAAGTAAAAGAAAAGCCAACTCTTCCCTTTTTTGTCCAATTCTTCTTTTTCAAGTTTGCTTTGGCTGTTCAGGGTCTTTTGTGGTTCCATACAAAATTTAAGATTGTTCTAGGTCTGTGAAAAATGCTATTGGTATTTTGGTAAGGATTGCATTAAATGTGTAGATTGCTTTGGGTCATATGACCATTGCAAAAATATTTGTTTTTCCAATCCATGAGCATGGAATATCTTTCCATTTGTTTGTGTCATCTTTAATTTCTTTCACCAGTGTTTTATAGTTTTCAGAGTACAGGTCTTTCACCTCCTTGGTTACGTTAATCCTAGGTATTTTATTATTTTTGGTGTAATTGTAAATGGGATTGTTTCCTTAATTTCACTTTCTGCTACTTCATTGTTAGTGTATAGAAATGCAACAGAGTTCTATATATTGATTTTGTATCTTGTGATTTTACTGAATTCATTTATCGGTTTCAGTATTTTTTTTTTTTGGTAGATTCTTGAGGGTTTTCTGTATACAGTATCATGTGATCTTATCTGCAAATCATGACAGTTTTACTTTTTCCTTACCAATTTGGATGACTTTTTTCTTTTCTTGTCTGAGTGCTGTGGCTAGGACTTCCAGTACTATGTGGAATAAAAGTGGTGAGAGTGGACATCCTTGTTTTGTTCCTGATCTTAGAGGGAAAGCTCTCAATTTTTCACCATGGAGTATGATGTTAGCTGTGGGTTTTTCATATATGGACTTTATTATGTTGAAGTATGTTCCCTCTAAACCTACTTTATTGAGAGTTATTTTTTTATCATGAATGAATGTTGTACTTTGTCAAATGCTTTTACTGCGCTATTGAAATGATCATGTATTTTAATTGTTTCTCTTGTTAATGTGAGTATTACTCAGCCATAAACAAGACTGAAGTCTTGTCATTTGCAATAACATGGATGGATTCAGAGGTATAATGATAAGTGAAATAAGTCAGAGAAAGACAAAGACCATATGACTTCATTCAAATGTGGAATTTAGGAAACAAAAATGAATAAACAAGACAAAAAAAAGACTCCTTTTTAAATGAAATATATTTTTTAAAGATTTTATTTATTTTGACAGAGAGCACAAGCAGACAGAGCGGCAGGCAGAGGGAGAGGGAGAAGCAGGCTCTCCATTGAGCAGGGAGCCCGATGTGGGGCTCAATCCCAAGATCCCGGGATTATGTCCCTAGCTGAAGGCAGACGCTTAACCGACTGAGCCACACAGGCGCCCCCCGACTCTTTTTTTTTTTAAGATCTTATTTATTTATTTGTCAGCGAGAGAGAGAGAGAGCGAGAGAGAGAGAGAGAGAGCACAAGCAGGGGGAGAAGCAGGCAGAGGGAGAAGCAGTTTCCCTGCTGAGCATGGAGCCCCATGCGGGACTCGATCCCAGGACCTGTGGGACTCCATCCCAAGACTCTGTGATCATGACCTGAGCTGAAGCCAGACACTTAACTGACTGAGCCACCCAGGCATCACAAAAACAGACTCTTAACTCTAGAATAAAAGCTGGTGATTGCCAGATGGGAGGTGGGTAGGGGGATGGGTGAAGTGGGTGAGAGGGATTAAGAGTACATGTATTATGGGAGCGCCTGGCTGGTTCAGTCAGTATAGCATGCAACTCTTGATCTTGGGGTTGTGAATTTGAGCCCCACTTTGGGTGTAGAGAATACTTAAAACTAAAATCTTAAAAAAATACACTTATTGTGATGAGCACTAAGTAATATATAGGAAAAGAAGGGGAAAAAAGAAAAACCAACTCAAAATGGCTTGGTTCTTCATGTTCCTCAGACCTGAGTGTGCGTCAGCATTACCTGAGGGCTTGTTAATAACACAGAATGCTGACCTCTAACCCCAAAAGTTTCAGAGTCAGTGGTTTGGGGTCGGGGCCCGAGAATTTGCATTTCTAACATGGTGATGGTGAAATTGAGAGACAGCAGGCTAAACAATAAAAAGACTAGTTAGCTTACACAAGAAGAAATCTTTGGGAAAGGAAGCCCCCTGCTTATTTGAAAGTTCAATGATGTCCTCGAGGGTACTGATCCTTTTCATCTTTCACTCTGCCATTCTCAGCAGAGTGGCTCTGCCTTAGGTAAGCTTACCTCACAGTTACAAAATGGCTGCCATTACATAGATGTATATCCAGGCAGAGTCCAGTGGAAAAAGAGGAACTGTCTCTTTCTCAATAATTTATTAGGAGAAGAACTTTTCCCAGAAATTCCTCAGCGCCCTTCTCCTCATTGGCGGAATTATTTCACATCCTCAGTCAAAATCTAACTCCTAGCAAGAAGAACGAGCCATGGTTATGGTTTAGAATAATTAGGATTTTCTTCTGGGGATGGAGAGGGGGTCTTCTCTTTCCTAAATCACATAGGAGAGGAATGGGTACTTGAACAGAATCAGAATTCTTTTTTTTTTTTTTTAAAGATTTTATTTATTTATTTGACAGAGAGAGACACAGCGAGAGAGGGAACACAAGCAGGGGGAGCGGGAAAGGGAGAAGCAGGCTTCCCACTGAGCAGAGAGCCCGATGCAGGGCTCGATCCCAGGACCCTGGCATCATGACCTGAGCTGAAGGCAGACGCTTAACGACCGAGCCACCCAGGCGCCCCCAGAATTCTTTTTTTAAAGATTGATTGATTGATTTAGATTTTGTCAGTCTTTTTTTTTTTTTATTATGTTAGTCACCATACATTACATCATTAGTTTTTGATGTAGTGTTTCATGGTTCATTATTTGCGTATAACACCCAGTGCTCATTACAACATGTGCCCTCCTTAGAGAGAATGTGGGGGGGGAGAGGGAGAGGGAGAGATTCAAGCAGACTCTGCTCAGCATGGAGTCTGATGCAGGGCTCGATCTCACAACCCTGAGATCATAACCTGAGCTGAAACCAAGAGTCGGACACTCATCCGACTGCGCCACCCAGGTGCCGCAGAATCAGAATTCTGCCAATGAGGAAAAGAGTGGCGAACGTTGTTTGGTAGGCAAGCACCAGTGTGTGTGCTACAGAGAAGTGAGCAGTTAGGGACTGAGAGACAATCACCAGGGTTCATGGCCCCAAGCATTGGCAACATCTCCATTAGTCTTGGTACCTTCATTTTACAATGGTAGTAGCTCTAGCAGTTCCTTTGGTGGCTCTGACAGCTTAGCCCCTACTTTGGGCATTGATAGTCATAGGAGGGGTCACCATAGTAAACCAGATTTACTGAATGACAGTGTTTGCGGTGGTCCCATGTTCTAGCTGTCTATATATGATTCTGACAATCTGCCATGTTTAAGAACAACTAATGTTTTTTTTTTTTTTAAAGATTTTATTTTTGAGTAATCTCCACACCCAATGTGGGGCTTGAACTCACAACCCCGAGATCAGGAGTCACAAGCCCTATTGACTGAGCCAGCCAGGTGCCCCAGAACAATTAATTTTGAGGTTATCAAAATCATGCTGTTCAGAACCCTGGAGCTTCCTCATTGGGGCAGTGTGTGTGTGTGTGTGTGTGTGTGAGAGAGAGAGAGAGAGAGACAGAGACAGAGACAGAGAGAGAGAGACAGACAGAGAAAGGGAGTGGGAGAAGGAGAGAGAGAGAAGAGGGAGAGACGGAGGCAGTAGGGGAGAGGGAGGACAGGAGAGAGGAAGAGTTAGACTAGAGGCCAGGGGCCTGCCTCACCATCTAGCTTCAAACCAAGCAGCTACTTTTATGTGTTGATCTTATACACCTTCCTCATAGACTTTCCTTTGAAGAAAGGGTTCCATGACTAAGAAAGAAAGGAAAGAAAGAAAGAAAGAAGGAAGGAAGGAAGAAAAGGAAAAGAAAGAAAGGGAGAAAGGGTGAAAGAATTTGAAAAGCAGTAGTTTTGGGTATCCTATCTAACCAGTGATCACTTGCTGTGTCCAGCTTGAGGAAGAGGCGGAGGGGGAGAGAGGGAGGTGTTCTGCATTCAGGAAAGGAGGAGAGAGTACCATCAGACTGAGAAAGGTAGGTGGCATTTCTTGAACAGCCACAACACCCGCCTGTTTCGTGACTTAAGAGTCGTTAGCAGGTTTGAGTGACAACAATTAACGTGTCAGGGTCATTAACTGCCAGGCCCTGCCCTGAAACCTTTAGAAGCAGTGGCTCTGGTCAGTCATGCACCAAGCCTGCGAGGCATGGTCCACCGGCCGTGCAGAGACCCAGCAGGCGCTGAGAGCCTCTATGAGAACTGGGCATAAAATCCAGGAGTCTGTTTCTACAGTTCATGCTCACAACTCAAGGGAGTCATTGCTATTCCCGATTTATAGGCATGGAAAGCTATGGGTGTGGAAGTGAAGACTCAGAGGTCAAATAATTTTGCAAAGGTCACACCACGTGTAAGGGGCAGAAGAGAATTGGAATTGAGGTTGGTCTGACTTCAGACCCCCTCCTGCCTTCATTCAGTCATGTATCCCTTCATGCACTCACTCAAAGAATATTCAGTACTGACAACGTGCTAGGCTCTGTCCCGGGGACACTCTATCCTTTTTATCTTCACACAAAGGTCTTAGGCCTCTTCTCTAGAATCGTCATTGGTTGATGGGACGGTAGAGCCAAGGGCAAAGTGTGAGGCAGCTGCCTTGTCACATACACGTGCCTCGGATAGAAAATTCGGTCATGCCACCAAAGTGGAATGATCCTGACGCTGTGTAGCTACTCAGGGAGAATTTGTGATGCCGCCACTCAAAAAGGTTTTGACCTGTTTCATACTTTTTTACTTTAATTCCAGTGTGGTTAGCATACGGTGTTCTGTGAGATTCAGGTGTACATTAGAGTGACTCGACACTTCCATACATTACTCAGTGCTCAGCATGGTAAGTGGACTCTTCGTCCCCTTCACCTATGTCACCCATCCCCCTCCCATCTCCCCCTGGTACCCATCGGTTTCTTCTCTACAGTTAAGTCTGTTTCTTGGTTTGTCTCTCTCTCTCTTCTTCCTTTCCTTGTTTGTTTTGTTTCTTAAATTCCACATATGAGTGAAATCCTATAGTATTTGTCTTTCTCCGACTGACTTATTTCACTTCGCATTATAGTCTCTAGATCCATCCATGTCACTGCAAATGGCAAGATTTCATTCTTTTTGATGGCTGAGTAGTATTCTGGTATAGATATAGATATACCGGATATAGATATAGATAGATCACATCTTCTTTATCCACTCATTTATTCTTTTTTTTTTTTAAAGATTTTATTTATTTATTTGAGAGAGAGAGAGAATGAGAGACAGAGAGCACGAGAGGGAAGAGGGCAGAGGGGGAAGCAGACCCCCCGCTGAGCAGGGAGCCCGATGCGGGACTCAATCCCGGGTCTCCAGGATCATGACCTGAGCCGAAGGCAGTCGCTTAACCAACTGAGCCACCCAGGCGCCCTATCCACTCATTTATTGATGGGACACCTGGGCTGCTTCCATAATTTCGCTGTTGTTATTACTGCTGCAATAAACATAGGGGTGCATGTATCCTTTCCAATTAGTGTTTTCACATTCTTTGGGTAAGTACTCAGTAGTGGAATTAGTGGATCACAGGGTATTTCTATTTTTAATTTTTTGAGGAACCTCCATACCATTTTCCACAGTGGCTACACCAGTTTGCATTCCCTTCAACAGTGCAAGAGGGTCCCTTTTTCTCCGCATCCTCGCCAACACTTCTTGTTTCTTGTGTTGTTGATTTTAGCCATTCTGACAGGTGTGACGTGATATCTCACTGTAGTTTTGATTTGCATTTCCCTGATATTGAGTGATGTTGAGCATCTTTTCACGTATCTGTTGGCCATCTGGATGTCTTCTTTGGAGAAATGTCTGCGCATGTCTTCTGCCCATTTCTTAATCGGATTATTTGGGTTTTTGTGGTATTGACTTGTGTAAGTTCCTTATGTATTTTGGATACTAAGCCTTTATCGGGTATGCCATTTGCAAATATCTTCTCCCATTCCATAGGCTGCCTTTTAGTTCTGTCAATAGTTTCCTCCGTTGTGCAGAAGCTTTTTATTTTGATGAAGTCCCAGTAGTTTATTTTTGCTTTTGTTTCCCTTGCCTCAAGAGACATATTTTTTAATGGAAGCATGATTCTCACTTTCAAAGTATAATCATAATTTTGTTTCATGTCTTTATATTTACATCACCATTTTGGACGATACTTCTGCATGCATAACATGAGAATTTTTCTTTTGACTCCATGTCCGAAACAAATAATTTAGGAGGAGCAACCTCTGGAAAATCTAAATATCTAAAAAGACTATCTTTGATCTCCATGTGCATGTGTGGTCTTACTAAGCATTTTCAGGAAAATTCCAGGAATTTACTGGTGGCTCTTTTCTGTTCCCATGGCCCCTTGTGTAATCAGGGCTATGCAAATGGAAGAATGCTGTTCTTGCTCATTTCAAGCACAAGGGAAGTTTGGTCTCTTCAAAAAGCACTTAGGATTTAAATGGCAATCTCCAGACCTCTCTTTCCCTTTGCATTCATGAATTTTCCCATTTGCTAAACCATTGTCATTGATTCCTTTGTTATTTTGTTGTTGTTATCATTGTTGTTGGAGAGGGACATTCAGTGAGGCATAATTTGGGGATATACCTCCGAAGAGCAGGGAGGTAAACTTGCATGTTCCCTTTGTTTAGCGAGTTTGTTGACACGTTGGCACCAAGCAGGTCCCTGTGGAGCAGCAGTTTGTGGAGGGACTGTCAGAATGCTGACTGGGGCTGAAGGAGAAACTTCTTTTATAACCTCAAATGGCTACTCTTGCCTTGCATTTAACTAGCGAGCAGATTTTGTTAGAGACTAGAGATCTGAGGATTGGCACGAATGGAAACTCATCTCAGTGAAACAAAACAAGGGTATTATTTTCATTTATAGTTAGCTTTGTTCAAATCCATGATGTATTTATTCTAGGAGCTACTGAATATGTCCAGGAGCAGAGCTTGGTGTGGTGCACAGACCCTGAGGTGCCCCTCTGTGACCCCTGCCTCATGCTCTTCCTGCCTGTATCATCACACCTCTTGAGGGTGGGCGAGACCCAGACTTGCTTCCAGCCCATGGAAGATGGCTGACGGGGTGAAGGGATTTTAAAAAAAAAATTTTATTTAAATTCAATTTAGTTCACATAGAGTGTGTTATTCGTTTCAGGGGTAGAATTTGGTGATTCATCCCGTTGCATATGACACCCAGTGCTCATTCCATCAAGTGCCCTCCTTAATGCCCATCAGGGTGAAGGGATTTTGCAGATAGATTTAAGGTTTCTAATGAGCTGATTTTGATTTAATCAAAAGGGAGATTATCCCAAGTGGGCCTGAATGGATCAGGCAAAAGCCTTTACAAGAATGACCAGACCTTCCTTTAGGTCAGAGAAACAAGCTGCCGTATTGGGAGAGGCCCAGGCAACGGAGAAGACAGACGCCCTTCGGGGGCTGAGTCGTCTCCTGGCCAACGGTCAGTGAGAAAATTGGGGACCTTAATTCTGCAATAATAAGGAGATGAATTCTGCCAACAACCCGGAGGCTCTTGGAGGGACCCCCTTCCCCAGTAGATACTCTGAAGAGACCACAGCTCTGGCTGTCTCCTGGATGACAGCCACATGAGACCTGGTGCAGAGGTGCCGTGCCTCCGGACTTCTGAGCCATAGGAACGGTGAGATAATAAAAGTATTGTTTTAAGCCACTAAGGTCTGATTATTTGTGAGGCAGCAATGGACAACTGAGTCACTTGGCTTCGAGAGAGTAGATCCAGACATTTCCTGGGTGTTTCTTCCAGGAAGAAGGTTTGCTAGCTTAGGAAAAAAAAAAATCAGGGTCAGATCATTTTGCATCAGAGGGTCAGGAAATTGATATTTACTGTATTGGAAATGCACTGCAAACAGGAGTCATCTGGGTACCGTTTAAGTCCCGGCTCAAAGGACCACTTCTGCTATTGCCCCACACAGTGACCCATTTCCAGTTGGGATTCAGTTGGTGTTTAAATCTTTTTTTTTTTTTTCTATCTTGTCTCCCTAGCTAACCCAGATACCTCAGAACTTCTCTGTCACTTCTGGATTTTAAGAAACAATTCTTTCCCCTTTGTTTTCCACCACCATTTCCACCGTCATCTAGGCTCTCCTGCCTTCTCCAGGACTTTCTGCCTGCTCTCCTCACCTTGCCTTTTGTGCGGCAGTCCCCCCATTCTCCTCCCGTCTGCACCGCGGGTCTGGCTGCCTGCTGCCTCCCTAGCCCCCCTTTCCTGCAGCCGCCGCACTCCCGCTAGCCCCCCGGAACTGCTCAGGCTTCCTTGCATGCGCTCTGGCTGCTCATCATTCCACGTTCAGGTGGCTCCTTCTGCCGGAAATGCTCCTACTACCCATCCCTCTCCTCCACCTGGCAAACCTGCGCTGATTCTCCAGGACACGACTCCAATGCTCTCTCTTTTCCCAAGCTTCTATCCTCTCCTTCCTCCTCTCTCCCCACTTTCTCCCTGGGGACTCCCCACATCCAGGCAGGGTTGGTCATGACTTCCTCCCAGCTGCCACAGATGGCAGTTTTCATTCTGTTACTTATTTTACTTTTTTGGGGGGGGGAGGGGCAGAAGGAGAGAGAGAATCTTAATCAGGCTCCACGCCCAGCACGGAGCTTGATGTGGGGCTCAATCTCACAACCCTGCGATCAGGACCCGAGCCGAAATCGAGAGTCAGATGCTTAACCGACTGAGACACACAAGCGCTCCTGTTTTCATTCTGTTATAAACAGTTACTATGCTAGTCTTAGAATTCCTTCTGTTTCTGTGTCAAAATCATCATGCCTCCCACTGACCCTGAACCCATCAGGAGTGTAAATCTTGTTCATCTTGGGATTCCATGTATTCAGTGCGGTGATGAACACAGAAGTTGAATTCTAATCCCACTAATTTGTACTATGGATCCTGCCCCTTGGAATTCTGCATAATTCAGGAATTACTAGAAATAAGGATGATGAACTTTACCAGAAGTTTCCAGAAAGTATCGTCATGTTACGCCCTATCTTCCACCCCTATTTTAGCAATAAAAGATATGAAATGAGAGAAATCATGGCCGTGAGGAGGGGTCAGTCCTCTTGACTATGACAGATTGATCCCAGCCCTGTCTTTTTTTTTAAGTTTTATTTATTTAAATAATTTCTGCACCCCACGTGGGGCTTGAACTCATGACCCCAAGATCAAGAGCCATGCTCCAGCAACTGAGCCAGCCAGGTGCCCCATCCCAGTTCTGTCTTTAATCCCAGCCTCGTTCCATCTTCTGGAGACTGAAGATCCCCTGTTAACATGGCTGCTTCTCTCTATGTATTTATTTTATGATTCCCCCTATGAAGTACTGTGTAATTTTTTCATACAGAAATAACCACAACAAATTCAGTTCTGCTTCTGAGAAATTCAGTTGCTTTTTTTCCTACATTATTCAGGGCAAAATACCATTTGAAACCGTGAGAAGCATAAGGGAGCTTACAGCTCATTACCTATTGCCAGTTACATGCTGAGCACGTTAGGCCCCAGGGATGCAGAAATGAATATGACATGGTCCATAACTTTAGGGAATCTACAGGGTGATGGGCAGAGAAGGAACAGTAAATGAACATTGACCACACAGAGCGTTCCATGCTATGTTAAAATGAAGGCCTGTATGTCAGTCGTGGCCCAGATGAGGGGCCCTTCGCTCACACTGGGTGGGGAATGGGAGGTCACAGCGTCAGGCACTTGAGGCCCAGAGAGGGACAGTGATTCGCTCAAGGTCCCACGGCACTGGTAGCACCAACTCTCTTGGCACTCATTCTTGGGTTCTTATTGATACTCTGCATTATTGCGGAAAGCTATGTACTGTGATTTTATAGCCCCTATGGGGAAGGCTGGGTAATGTAACTAGGGAATTATATTCAAATAAGTTAATCACAACCTGGAGCTTCCAGCGCTTGGATGCCTTGTAATTCAGGGAGTATGTCAAGGAGCTGACAGCTTTAAGGCTTGACCAAGAACTGTCACAAGCAACTAGGAAACAAAGCGGCAACCTTGAGCCTGAGTGGATGAAATCCGTTTTCAGGAAACTCAGCAACTCGAATGTGGAGTCCCAAATGAAATCACAGAGAATAGCACAACTTTGCAGAGTGCAGTTGCGCAAGCTCTGAATCTCTTTTTTTTTTTTTTTTCTTTTTTTTATTATTATGTTATGTTAATCACCATACATTACATCATTAGTTTTTGATGTAGTGTTCCATGATTCATTGTTTGCGTATAACACCCAGTGCTCCGTGCAGAACATGCCCTCTTTAATACCCATCACCGGGCTAACCCATCCCCTCACCCCCCTCACCCCTAGAACCCTCAGTTTGTTTCTCAGAGTCCATAGTCTCTCATGGTTCGTCTCCTCCTCCAATTTCCCCCCTTCATTTTTCCCTTCCTGCTATCTTCTTCTTTTTTCTTTTTTTATTAACATATAATGTATTATTTGTTTCAGAGGTACAGGTCTGTGATTCAACAGTCTTACACAATTCACAGCGCTCACCATAACACATACCCTCCCCAATGTCTATCACCCAACCACCCCATCCCTCCCATCCCCTACCCCTCCAGCAACCCTCAGTTTGTTTCCTGAGATTAAGAATTCCTCGTATCAGTGAGGTCATATGATACATGTCTTTCTCTGATTGACTTATTTTGCTCAGCATAATACCCTCCAGTTCCATCCACGTCGTTGCAAATGGCAAGATTTCATTCCTTTTGATGGCTGTATAATATTCCATTGTATATATACCACATCTTCTTTATGCATTCATCTGTTGATGGACATCTTGGCTCTTTCCACAGTTTGGCTATTGTGGACATTGTTGCTATTTCTTCTTTCTGCAGTGTTGGTCTGTGGACCACCAAGCACAGCGTGGGTCGAGAGTGGGGCCCCATGCAAAAGCCACAGGCTTTGGAGTCTCTTACACTCCCTAGCAGTGTTGGCTTGAATTCGTGTTTTTTATTTATTTTTTTTAAAGATTTTATTTATTTATTTGAGAGAGAATGAGATAGAGAGAGAGAGAGCATGAGAGGGGGGAGGGTCAGAGGGAGAAGCAGACTCCCTGCTGAGCAGGGAGCCCGATGTGGGACTCGATCCCGGGACTCCAGGATCATGACCTGAGCCGAAGGCAGTCGCTTAACCAACTGAGCCACCCAGGCGCCCGAATTCGTGTTTTTTAAAAAGATTTTATTTATTCATTCAAGAGAGAGAGAGCTGGTGGGAGGGAGCAGAGGGAGAGGGACAAGCAGAATCCGCACTGAGCGTGGAGCCCGATGCGGGGCTCCATCTCACGACCCCGAGATCACGACCTGAGCTGAAACCAAGAGTCCCATGCTCAACCAACTGAGCCACCCAGGTGCCCCTTGGATTAGGTTTTTAATCTCTCTGTGCCTCAATTTCTCTATTTACAAAATGGGATCAATAATAGTACCTATCTAATAAAATTACGAGGAATTAATGAGATTGGGTTATAAGATTCTCCCCCCTCCAGTATACAGTAGGCACTCAAGTTGTAGCTATTATCTATGATCACTTTGACTACTATTTACCCCTGGCTCTGATACGTGTGACAGTCATTCTCTTGGCCTCAGTTTCTTTATTTGTAAAATGAGTAGGTTGAACCAGATCGTTCCTAAGGAGCCTTCTCATTTCTAGCATTCAAAGATTCTGGTGTTTAAATCAACATGTGCCCTCATTATCTATGATTTTGTTTTCAGGCCTACAGCCTCTGAGGCAGACTGTGTGGATGTTGCTGTGTGGGTGAGGAAACGGAAGCTCTGACAGACTCAGTGCTTGGGAGGTAGACCCAAATGCAGCTTCTCTTGTTTCATTTCTTTTTCTTTTTTTATTAAAATATATTGTATTTCTTTTTTTTTTTTGGTAGTTTTTAATTTTATTATGTTATGTTAGTCACCATACAATACATCATTAGTTTTCAATGTGGTCCACGATCCATTGTTTTTGTATAACACCCAGTGCTCCATGCAGTACATGCCCTCCTTAATACCCATCACCAGGCTAACCAACCCCCCCCACCTCTAAAACCCTGTTTGTTTCTCAGAGTCCATAGTCTCTCATGGTTCATCTCTCCCTCCAATTACCCCCGCCCATTTTTCCCTTCCTTCTCCTAATGTCCTCCATGTTATTCCTTATGTTCCACAAATAAGTGAAACCATATGATAATTGACTTTCTCTGCTTGACTTATTTCACTTAGCATAATCTCCTCCAGTCCCATCCATGTTGATGTAAAAGTTGGGTATTCATCTTTTCTGATGGCTGAGTAATATTCCATTGTATATATGGACCACATCTTCTTTATCCATTCATCTGTTGAAGGGCATCTCGGCTCTTTCCACAGTTTGGCTATTGCGGACATTGCTGCTATGAACATTGGGGTGCATATGGCCCTTCTTTTCACTACATCTGTGTCTTTGGGGTAAATACCCAGGCGTGCAATTGCTGGGTCATAGGGTAGCTCTATTTTTAAATTTTTGAGGCACCTCCACAGTTTTCCAAAGTGGCTGTACCAACTTGCATTCCCACCAACAGTGGAAGAGGGTTCCCCTTTCTCCACAACCTCTCCAACATTTGTTGTTTCTTTCCCTGTCCATTTTGGCCATTCTAACTGGTGTAAGGTGGTATCTCAGTGTGGTTTTGATTTGAATTTCCCTGATGGCTAATGATGATGAACATTTTTTCATGTGTCTGTTAGCCATTTGTATGTCTTCTTCAGAGAAGTGTCTGTTCATCTCTTCTGCCCACTTTTTGACTTGATTATTTGTTTTTTGGGTGTTGAGTTTGAGAAGTTCTTTATAGATTTTGGATACCAGCCCTTTATCTGTAGTGTCATTTGCAAATATCTTCTCCCATTCTGTGGGTTGCCTCTTTGTTTTGTTGACTGTTTCCTTTGCAGAAGCTTTTTATCTTGATGAAGTCCCAAAAGTTCATTTTTGCTTTTGTTTCACTAGCTTTTGGAGATGTATCTTGAAAGAAGTTGCTGTGGCCGATGTCCAAGAGGTTACTGCCTATGTTCTCCTCTAGGATTTTGATGGATTCCTGTCTCACATTGAGGTCTTTCATCCACTTTGAGTTTATCTTTGTGAATGGTGTTAGAGAATGGTCGAGTTTCATTCTTCTGCATGTGGCTGTCCAATTTTCCCAGCACCATTTATTGAAGAGACTGTCTTTTTTCCATCGCATGTTTTTTCCTGCTTTGTCAAAGATTATTTGACCATAGAGTTGAGGGTCCATTTCTGGGTTCTCTATTCTGTTCCATTGGTCTATATGTCTGTTTTTGTGCCAGTACCATGCTGTCTTGGTGATCACTGCTTTGTAATATAGCTTGACATCGGGCAACATGATGCCCCCAGCTTTGTTTTTCTTTTTCAACATCTCCTTGGCGATTTGGGGTCTTTTCTGATTCCATACAAATTTTAGGATTGTTTGTTCCAGTACTTTGAAAAATGTCATTGGAATTTTGATCGGGATGGCATTGAAAGTGTAGATTGCTCTGGGTAGCATAGACATTTTAACAATGTTTATTTTTCCGATCCATGAGCATGGAATATTTTTCCATCTTTTTGTGTCTTCTTCAATTTCTTTAATGAGTGTTTTGTAGTTCCTAGAGTATAGACCCTTTACCTCTTTGGTTAGGTTTATTCCGAGGTATCTTATGGTTTTTGGTGCTATTGTAAATGGAATCGTTTCTTTAATTCCTCTTTCTACAGTTGTGTTGTTAGTGTATAAGAAAGCAACTGATTTCTGTGCATTGATTTTGTATCCTGCCACATTACTGAATTGCTGGATGAGTTCTAGTAATTTGGGGGTGGAGTCTTTTGGGTTTTCCACATAAAGTATCATGTCATCTGCAAAAAGAGAGAGTTTGACTTCTTCTTTGCCAATTTGAATACGTTTTCTTTCTTTTTGTTGTCTGATTGCTGTTGCTAGGACTTCTAGTACTATGTTGAACAACAGTGGTGAGAGTGGGCACCCTTGACGTGTTCCTGATCTTAAGGGAAAGGCTCTCAGCTTTTCCCCATTGAGGATGATATTCGCTGTGGGTTTTTCATAGATGGATTTTATGAACTTGAGGAATGTTCCCTCTATCCCTATACTCTGGAGAGTTTTAATCAGGAAAGGATGTTGTATTTTGTCACATGTTTTTTCTGCATCAATTGAGAGGACCATATGGTTCTTCTCCCTCCTCTTGTGTTCTATCACATTGATTGATTTGCGAATGTTGAACCACCCTTGCATCCCGGGGATAAATCCCACTTGGTCGTGGTGGATGATCCTTTTAATGTATTGTTGGATCCTATTAGCTAGGATTTTGTTGAGGATTTTGGAATCCATATTCATCAGGGAATATCGGTCTGAAATTCTCCTTTTTGATGGGGTCTTTGCCTGGTTTGGGGATTAAGGTAATGCTGGCCTCATAGAATGAGTTTGGAAGTTTTCCTTCTGTTTCTATTTTTTGAAACAGCTTCAGTAGAATAGGTATTATTTCTTCTTTGAATGTTTGGTAGAATTCCCCAGGGAATCCATCAGGCCCTGGACTCTTGACTTTTGGGAGGTTTTGGATCACTGCTTCAATCTCGTTACTGGTTATTGGCCTATTCAGGTTGTCAGTTTCTTCCTGTTTCAGTCTTGGCAGCTTATAAGTTTCCAGGAAGGCCTCCATTTCATCCAGATTGCTCAGTTTATTGGCATATAGTTGTTGATAATAATTTCTAATAATTGTTTCTATTTCCTTGGTGTTGGTCGTGATCTCTCCCCTTTCATTCATAATTTTATTAATTTGGGTCCTTTCTCTCTTCTTTTGGATAAGTCTGGCCAGTGGTTTATCAATCTTATTAATTCTTTCAAAGAACAAACTTCTAGTTTCATTGATCTGATCTACTGTGTTTCTGGTTTCTAATTCATTGATCTCTGCTCTAATTTTAATTATTTCTCTTCTAATGCGTGGCTTAGGTGTCATTTGTTGCTTTTTCTCTAGTTCTTTAAGGTGTAGAGTTAATTGGTGAATTCGGGATTTTTCTATTTTTTTGAGTGAGGCTTGGATGGCTATGTATTTCCCCCTTAGGACCACCTTTGCAGTATCCCATAGGTTTTGGACCGATGTGTTTTTGTTCTCATTGATTTCCATGAATTGTTTAAGTTCTTCTTTGATTTCTTGGTTGACCCAAACATTCTTGAGCAGAGTGGTCTTTAGCTTCCAAGTGTTTGAATTTCTGCCAAATTTTTTTCTTGTGATTGAGTTCCAGTTTTAGAGCACTGTGGTCTGAGACTATGCAGGGAATAATCTCAGTCTTTTGGTATCGATTGAGCCCTGATTTGTGACCCAGTATATGGTCTATTCTGGAGAAAGTTCCATGTGCACTAGAGAAGAATGAGTATTCTGTTGTTTTAGGGTGGAATGTTCTGTATATATCTATGAGGTCCATCTGGTCCAATGTATCATTCAAAGCTCTTGTTTCCTTGTTGATTTTCTGCTTAGATGATCTGTCCATTGCTGAGAGTGGAGTACTGAGGTCTCCTACAATTAACGTATTGTTATCAATAGGACTCTTTATTTTGGTTAACAGTTGGCTTATGTAGATGGCTGCTCCCATGTTGGGGGCATAGATATTTACAATTGTTAGATCTTCTTGTTGGATAGACCCTTTAAGAATGATATAGTGTCCTTCTGTGTCTCTTATTACAGACTTTAGTTTAAAATCTAATTTGTCTGATATAAGAATTGCTACCCCAGCTTTCTTTTGAGGTCCGCTGGCATGGAAGATGGATCTCCATCCCTTCACTTTCAGTCTGGATGTATCTTTAGGTTCAAAATGAGTCTCTTGTAGACAGCATATGGATGGGTCCTGTCTTTATATCCAATCTGCAACCCTGTGCCGTTTTATGGGAGCATTTAGGCCATTCACGTTGAGAGTGATTATTGAAAGATATGAATTAATTGTCATCATGTTGCCTGTGAAGACGTTGTTTTTATAGATTGTCCCTGTAAATTTCTGTTGTAGATCACTCTTGGGGTTTTTCTCCTTTTATAGAACCCCCCTTCATACTTCTTGCAGGGCCAGCTTAGTGGTCACATATTCTTTTAACTTCTGCCGGTCGTGGAAGCTCTGCATCTCTCCATCCATTCTAAATGACAGCCTTGCCGGATAAAGTATTCTTGGCTGCATGTTCTTCTCATTTAGTACCCTGAATATGTCTTGCCAGGCCTTTCTGGCTTGCCAGGTATCTGTGGATAGGTCTGACGTTATTCTGATGTTCCTCCCTCTGTACATAAGGAATCTCTTCCCCCTAACTGCCCTTAAGATGGTTTCCTTGGTTCTAAGATTTGAAGTTTTACTATTACATGCTGGGGTGTTGACCTGTTTTCCTTGATCTTAGGAGGGGTCCTCTCTGCCTCTAGGACTCGAATGTTTGTTTCATTCCCCAGATTAGGGAAGTTCTCAGCTATGATTTGCTCAAATACATCTTCTAGCCCTCTCTCTCTCTCCACTCCCTCCAGGATTCCAATTATTCTGACATTGGAACGCCTCATGGTGTCACTTATTTCTCTGATTCTCTTTTCATGGATTCTGAGTTGTTTTTCCCTGGCCTCCTCTTTTCCCTTTTTATCTATTATACTGTCTTCCAGATCGGTTATTCTCTCTTCTGTCTCAGTTACCCTAGCTGTTAGATTATCTAGATTGGATTGGATCTCATTGATAGCATTTTTAAGTTCTGCCAATTCAGCTTTCATTTCTGCCCTTAGAGACTCTATGTTGCCATTAATTGATTTCTCCATTCTAGCCATTGTCTTCACAATTGCTAGCCTGAATTCCATCTCCGACATCTTGGTTATATCTGCATCCATTTGTAAATCTGCAGCATAAGTCATAATCTCTGAGTCTTTTCCATTTTGGGGGTTCCTCCTCCTAGTCATTCTGTTGATGGGTGTTTGAGGGAATGTATAGAGTCCAAATTATTGACCAGAACCCAAGCAAGATGCACCTGTTTTCTTGGGACCTTAGGGTTGCTGGCCTCTTGTTTTCCCAGCCTGTCTTCTGCGGGAGGGGCCTGCCGCGCTATTACTCAGGCAACCCTGTTTGGGCGGAGTTGCCCTGCGCCCCTGTGGCGGGGGATGGGCTCAGCGGGAGTCAGTCTTTGGGGCTTTTGTTCTCTGGCGCCTTTCCCTGGCGGCTTTCCATGTCTCTTCCGCGAGTCAGAGCAGAAGAGACCGTTTCCAACCCTCTGCCTCAGAGCAGAGAGACCGCAGTCTGTTCTTCAGTGAGCTCTCCAGGCCACACCGTCTCCGTTTCTGTCTGTGCTGCTATAAACTGCAGCGTCCTGGGTTGTGCGCCCCTCTGCAGCGCCCCCAGTCCTGCCTCCAGGTCGGGGCACGTCTCTGCCCTTTGTGCTTCTAAAACCGCCAGCCGCTCCCAGTTCGCGTGCGCGCGACTCCACCGTTGGGGTTTCTACCCCCGGGGGTTGCAGTTCTCCTGCGCGCGACCCCGCTGGTCTGGTCCTCCACCCCGGGGGCTGCCCTAAAGTCCTTTCCGGTTGCTACCGGTCTGCGAGTCTGTGCCCCGTCCGCAGCCGCAGCGCGCGAGGCTGTTGCTCACCGGCGGTGTAGGGTTCCCACGGCCAGGCACCCTCCCACCGCCGTTTATCCTCCGATATCTGCCCGCAGAATCATGGCTCTTCGCTTCGTACCTCAAAACCAACTGCCTGCGATATTCTGCTTATAGGGATCCAGATCTTCTTACATCTCAGGCTGGTTTCGTGGGTGCTCAGAGTGGTCTGGTGGATATTCAGCTCAATTCCGGGGACCAGTTGAAATAGGGTCCCCTCCTCCTCTCTTGTTTCATTTCTACTGGGGTTCCCACTGCAGAGACTGTGAAGATTACTGTCTGCTGACCTCATTCATCCAGAGCAGAAGCTGAGTGGTTGGAAGGAAAAAGAAAAAAGCCTCTACACCTGCCTAGCATCAAGGGCAATGACTGTGCCAGGCTGTACTGCTCCCCATAAGGCTTTGCGGGGCTGCTAATTGGTGTTTGTTGTATGAGGCACGACAGCTAAAGTTTTCTGACTTTTCATTTCACCTTAAGCCCTCTGCTAAGGGCTCTACATGTGTTATTTTACTGATTCCTTACAACATCCCTATGGAGCATTGTTAGCCCCATTCTACAGGTGAAGAAAATTTGACACAGAGAGGTTAAATGACTTAACCATGGTAGCACAGCCTAGGAGTGGTGGAATCCAGATTTGAACCCAGGTCTGTAGAACTGCAAAGCCCAGGCTTTGTAAAGCTTATCACGATACTAAGCTACATACCATAGCTGGTAGTCACAAGGAGACAGAGGAACTTTAAAAATAGTGCAGAGTCAAACAGGGATGGGGACACTGAGTCATCAGGAAAAGTTCCATTTGCTTTAAGATTTTTCTGAAGGTGAGGTCATGTGTAATATATTTTAGAATAATTCTCTCTTTTTTTAAAAAAAAAGATTTTATTTGTTTATTTGACAGAGCAAGAGCACAAGCAAGGGGAGCGGGAGAAGGAGAGAGAAAAGCAATTTCCCCGTTGAGCAGGGAGCCCGACTTGGGGCTTGATCCCAGGACCCTGGGATCACGACCCGAGCATAAGGCAGATGCTTAACCATCTGAGCCACCCAGGCGCTCCAGAATAATTCTCTTTTAAAATGATCAAATGCTCTTTTAAAAAGTTCAGAAACTGGAGCACCTGGGTGGCTCACTTGGCGAAGCGCCTGTCTTTGGCCTGGGTCATGATCCCAGGGTCCTGGGATCGAGCCTCACGTCCGGCTCCCTGCTCAGCAGGGGAGTCTGTTTCTCCCTCTCCCTTCCCCCTCTCTTGCTCTCTCTCGCTCACTTGGTCTCTCAAATAAATAAATAAAATCTTAAAAAAAAAGTTTGGAAACCAAACAAGAAGAAAAGGATGAGTTTTAAAAAACTGGAAAACATAGACATGAGTTGTAATCCTGACTCTGTGGAAACCTGTCCTCATGACCTTGAACTGGTTCCTTCCCCTCTTTGGGCCTCGGTGTCCCCATCTCCACCAAGAGGGAAGTAGACTTGCTCGGTTCTTCTTTTGCTTCAGTGTGCATATGAATCACCTGGGGATCTCGTTAAAAGGCAGGTTCTGATCCAGCAGGTAGGGAGTGGGGACTGAGAGTCAGACTTTCTCTAAGTCTCTCAGGTGAGGACAACACTGCTGGTCTGGGGACCATGTTTTGGTCCAGTGAGCGACTGGATCACCTCAGTTTTAACTCTGAAGCCAAGGTATTAGAGTCAATCCCCAATTGCTAGGTACACAAAGAGTGTTGATTTTTCTCTTTATGGGACACCTTGTGTGGCTGTTCTCTGCACTTGACCTTTACCGCCTTGGACGCATTTCAAGTCACCTGAGTCTGGAGCTCCTGGGCTTTGACGCTGCCCACGGGAGACTATCCTTGCAGGTGGGAAGTGGGTAGCTGACCTAGAAGGGCAACAGCTCCGTGCACAGTGAGTCTTGTGGATTCCCGGGTATGCACTGTGTCCTCCCCTTCTGCCCGCTGCTCAAAACCCATCTTTTCCCACCGCACCAGAAGGTGCCACCGGGTGTGCTTTTGGCCGGGGCTTGCCTGTGGCTGGCAGGGGGGGCTTTTAGAAGAAGTCAATTCCTGCTCTCCCTGTGGAAATTCCAGCCTGTCACTCCTGTCACTTGAGCCCGTTTCCCCAGCAGCCCTGTTCTCAGCCTCCTCACAGTGAGGTTTTTCTCTCCCTGATAAAGAACTTTTTTGGGTGGTTGAAATATCTGTGAGAAAAATAGAATTGATGCCTAAAGTATTCTGGAAACCTGAGAACCTTCAAAGCTCAGGGATATTTTAATGCAATCAGCTTCAAGATCCCATAGAACAAGTATCTAATGGATCTTAAACTGACTTGTTAAATTTTGCTCTTGTTTCTTTCCATTCATTTTCTATCCTTTCCTTTTGGGCGCATTTTCTATTTTGATTTTTTTCCTTTTAACTTTGTATTCTAAATGAAGTCTTTTCTCAGCTTCCCTAATTTCCTGTGTCTATAACTGGGATGGAAATGTGCAGCGTTTAGCAGAACCCTCCTCATGAGTGATGCTGACATGCAGAACTTTCTGGTCTTTGAGCTTGTCTTGTTCAAGTGCCCTCATGAGGCATGGAGACCTGTGCTCTCACTTCACTATTGGTCAATGGAAGAGTTCTGACCCCAAAGTAAATGGCTCAACTTGGAAATTCCACAGAGCATCCTATTGGTCTGAGGAGAACAGGTTTATGTTGAAACCTGTGAGAAACTTCAAAGTGACTGGAAAACCAGATTGCCTTTATGGGGTCTGGGTTGGGCCATAGATTGTGTCCCTTTACCCTGCTTCAGCTCTGACCTCCAGGGGCTGGAACTGGCCCTCCTCCATGGTGGTCTCCCACCGAACATGGGCATCTACATTTTCAGCTGCCCTGGTTTCAAAATTAACTAGGAGTTTCTTCACCATAGTATAAGTAAGTAGTAGGACGGTGTGTTGGTTTTCTATTGTTACTGTAACACTACCGCAAAGTGGCTTAAACAATACAAATTTATTATCTTACAGTTCTGGAAATCAGTAGTATCATTGCGGTAATAGTAAAAATGTCGGCAGGGCCACGATCCTTCTGGAGGCCCTAGGGGAGAATCTCTCCTTGGCCTCTTCCAGCTTCTAGAGGTTGCCTGCCTTCCTTGGCTCATGGCGCCCTTCCTCCACCTTCAAAGCTGGCAAAGGAGAGTCAAGTCTTCATATTGGAATCACTCTGGTTGCTTCTTCCTCTTTCACTTTTTTAAAGTCTATTTCTTTTAATAATCTCTACACCCAATGTGGGGCTCGAGCCCATGACTCTTGAGATCAAGAGTCACTTGTTCTTCCAACTGAGTCAGCCAGGCACTTCCCCGTCTCTTCCACTTTTAGGCCATTTGTGATTATATCAGGCCAACCTGGGTAACTGAGGATCACCTCACTATCTCATCTCATCTTTAAATTCTTTTCTTTTTTTTAAAGATTTTATTTTTATTTATTTGACAGAGAGAGACACAGCAAGAGAGGGAACACAAGCAGGGGGAGTGGGAGAGGGAGAAGCAGGCTCTCCACTGAGCAGGGAGCCTGATGCGGGGCTCGATCCCAGGACCCCGGGATCATAACCTGAGCCGAAGGCAGACGCTTAACCACTGAGCCACCCGGGCGCCCCTCATCTTTAAATTCTTAATTGAATCACACTTATGATTTGCTTGTCCAGATTGCAATTCTCTTTCTCAAATAAACCCATCTTTTGCTGGTAAAATAATTGGCACGTTTTACTTTTAAGGTTAACAATGGCTATATCGAAAAACACAGGGGCACCTGGGTGGCTCAGTCGTTAAGTGTCTGCCTTCCGCTCGGGTCATGGTCCCAGGGTCCTGGGATCGAGCCCTGTATCAGGCTCCCTGCTCAGCGGGAGGCCTGCTTCTCCCTCTCCCAATCCCCCTACTTGTGTTCCCTCTCTCGCTGTGTCTCTCTGTCAAATAAATAAATAAAATCTTTAAAAAAAAAGAAAAAAGAAAAAAGAAAAACACATTGCCAGCTGCAGGACAAGATAAAGAGCCAGGCTGTTTCCCCACCTCTCCTCCTGGCTCCTTTGCTCTAGGGATCTTGGTTGATTTCAATGACTGACCACTGGGGCCACTTGTTTTTTTTTGTTTTTGTTTTTTTTTTTTATCTTCTTCCACTTTAAATTCTGGCGCTTATGTCTTAAAATCCCCAAAAAGGAGTGAGTCTGTGAAACCCTAGTCCCTCACCCCAATCCCAATAAAAGCAGAACTCCAGGCATGTGACCTTGTTGTGTGACCCCAGGTAGGCCATGTCATTTGCAGGTCCTGTAAGTAATAAGCCTCCCCGTCCCAAAGTTCTCTGATAGTCATTGCTGAAGGGTGTCTTATGATCATAAGAACCACAAGGGCAGGTCTAGCCAAAACATTGGTTATTGGTAGCTGAGATTAGCACAAAACAGTGGAGGTGATTATGGTGGATGCCACATGCCCTTGGCTATCTGCACGTCTTACCAGGGCCGCCTTACAAATATGATGCTTTCCAGGGGCGCCTGGGTGGCTCAGTCGGTTAAGCGTCTGCCTTCTGCTCAGGTCATGATCTCTGGGTCCTGGGATAGAGCCCTGCATCGGGCTCTCTGCTCAGCGGGAAGTCTACTTCTCCCTCTCCCTCTGTGATCTCTCTCACTCTCTCTTAAATAAATAAACAAAATCTTAAAAAAACCCAAAAACCCACAAATGTGATGCTTTCCAGTCACCAATGTGTTTTTACTTCCATCTTCAGATTTATGATGCCAACTGAAGAAATGGAGTTTCTGTTATATTAGGTAGTTGTTTGAGGTTATTTACCACCTGTAATTAATAAGTGGTGAAGGTGAAACTTAAGCTTGGATCTTCTAACTTTAAAGCTTTCCACTATATTGCCTCAAATACCACTAGATTAGTGTGAAAAGGCCAAAACTCCATTTGCCCTTGGTGTGGGGATGTAACCAGAAGGGAAGTTTTTTTTTTTTTTTTTTTAAAGATTTTATTTATTTATTTGACAGAGAGAAACACAGTGAGAGAGGGAACACAAGCAGGGGGAGTGGGAGAGGGAGAAGCAGGCTCCCCACTGAGCGGGGATCCCGATGCAGGGCTCGATCCCCGGACCCAGGGATCGTGACCCGAGTGGAAGGCAGACGCTTAACTGACTGAGCCACCGAGGGGCCTAGGAGGGAGGTTTTAAGTGGAGAGTGTACTTGTGACGATCTTTGATGTAATATTGACCTAGAAGGTCTGTTCTCTTACTAGTGCTGTGGGATATTGTCCTGTCTTTGGCATGAAAAGGAATCTTTGCCTGGATACCATTAGCTATCATTTAGGGGTGCAGTCCTAACATTAAGTGGGCTCCTAATGAGCATTAGATGTTGTATTAGGCACATGCACCTATTATTTCTTTGAATCTTGGTAACCTATCCTGCATTATTATTAGTAGTATTATTATTACTACAACTACTACTACTACTACTGTTGTTGCCATTATTATTCCTGCTTCAGGGATGAGTAGAACAGGGCCCAGGGAGTTTATTCCCTTTCCCAAGCCAAGATTCAAGCCCAGGCAGTGTGACTATGGAGTCTGCTTTCTTTACAATAGCTAATCAGGACTGATCATTCTCTCCCCAGCATTTAACTCACACGGATCATAAATCTCTATCTGACTCTGAATTTTCAAACGGTTTTTTGACTTTTCACTTTTCATAATCCATTTCCTGTTTGCTTTTCTAAATGACATAGGCCCTCTCCCATGACCAAGAGTGTCTGGCTTTCCTAATGACGAAATTTGCTTCCAGGTTATTTGCCCATCACTTTAAGTAGCCCTTGTATTGACTGTATGTTGCATCTTGCTTGATCTGTATCGACCACCTGCCTTTTTGGAAATCCCTTGTTTGGGAGACAGCAATTACACAAGGTAGCACACTTTGGCTTGGCCCTTTCTCTTTGCCTTATCCATGTGGTCTTCTCAAATAGTGACCTCATCAAGGGCTAGTGATTGAAGTAATGAATGTGAAATCAAGATAGCAAGTGCTTCAGTTCTGAGATGTAAACCCACTCTGCTCCGGGAAGGAGGCAGGGACTGTTGAGGTTAGCCGCCCAGTCAGCACAATCCACGTACCCTAGAGTGGCCAGTTCTGGGGCGTCTTGGCCTGGGGCATCTGTCCGCACCCCAGTTCGGCCATCTATAATATTAGATGCCTGAAGATCTTGTCTGAACTTCTTTCCAGCACTAAAATCCCTTAATTCTCATATCCCCCCAGTGCCAGACAGTTTAATTCTTTGATCTTATCCAAACTGAAGAGTAAGGCACTAGGCATGTGTGAAAGAAGAAGGCATTTGGGACCCCATAGCAGAGTTGTCCTTTACAACTGGAGGAGACCCTGGGGAAAATGACCTTGTGTAGACATCAGTTGTGAGCAGATGCCACGGGTGTGATGCTCAGTTTCCAATGGTTGGCTCTGGCGTGTTTAAGAGGCACCAGCTTGGGTTTCTTTGGGCAGGAGGGAAACTTGGGAGTCAAACAACTGAATATTTTGGATGTCCATCTGTGGACCCCACCCAGGAATAGTCTGATTATAGGGCAGAGGCCCTGGGAAGAGCCAGGCAGGGGCTAGCCACCTCCGGGCAGGAATTAGGGGGGTGGCAGCAGTCTTGGGGTTTAGTAAGACCAGAGAGAGCCCCTGGGAGCAGGGGGACAACCCCATCCTGGGAACTGGGGCCCACTGGGTGAGAAGATCTGTACTTCCTGAATGATGGAGAGAGGAACAGGAAGCAGTAACTCAGAGGCCCACAGTCAGCACTTGGAATGACCCCAAAGTGCACCCTGGAAAGAGGTGGGGAGCGGGGCAGGTGCGTTATTTTTCCTTTGTCCTGAAGACTTGCCCAGGTCCAGGGTCAAGTGGGCCCAGCTAAAAGGAACTAGGAATGACAGAGCAAGGTCAAAAGTCATGGGACAGCCTCAGCCACAGTCAGACTGGCTTTTTCCTTTAACAGTTTCTGCTTCATCTTTATATCATTCTATGAATCACAGAACCCCCCCACCACCAAGGTCTGGTAACATTATGGCTCCCCACCACATACCATGACCATCTTTGAACTGGATTCTGCTGACTGAAGTCTTGAATTGTATGGATTTTGGTTTTGAAAATATAAAAAGCAGGCTTTCTTGTTAAGAGGCCATGAATCATAGTGGTTAAGAGCCTCTGGAGTCAGACAGACCTAGATTCAAATTAGAGTTCTGCTGCTTAACTGCTGTGTGAACTTGGGCAAGTGACCTCCCTCAATGGGCCTCATATTCCTTATGCATAGAACGATGGTGATAATAATAATACTGATGTGCCAAGGTTGTTGTGAGGATTAAATAAGAAAATGTGCTTGGCACATGAGAAGCACTGGACAAATGGTAGCTATGGTTACTATTGGCTTGTTCAGGCTGATCCCACCCTAGCATCTTCTCCTGTGTTCCTTTTATCGGCTTTTGAAATTAATTCAGTGTATGCTGACTCTTCATTGATGCTATATGAATGAAACAAGATTTACCATATTAGAAGATGACATTCTTCATGTGTTTTTTGAGTAACTACCATGGCCCAAGTCAACCCTTAGTTTGGGGTGCTTAGAAATCCCCATGGAGTATGCTAGAACTGAGGGAATGTAATGTAATGGTCTGGAAGATGCCTCCCTTCTGTTCATCGATCATGATATTTCTCTGGTGCTTCCTAATCCTCCCCTGAGACATCTAAGTTGAGTGTAATTTTAAGGCAAAAATAGAACCAGATTTCTGGAGTTGAGTATAGTGAATCAGGAAAATTTATTGTATCCTGATCGTTTAGTGACATGGATAAAATCAGTGGGCCTGACAGGGAGCCTATTCTGGAGACTGCAGATCTGTACCAGTCAACACTGTCCACAGGTCCTGAAATCCAGTCTGGTTTTGAAGGGTCCCCCAATTTTTGAAAATGCCACAAACCTGCAAAAGGATCTATAGACTTCAAAGGAAAGTCAGAGCCCTTAGAATATATCTGAGGAAAAGCACTGGAAAAGTACACAAATTGCTCAGATGTTTCTATAGCAGAAAAATCTGAAGGAGAAATGCTCCCCCTGAGAGATCAGGTCTTCTAGAGGGAATAAGAATCCCAGGGCATGTTCATATGTAATATTTTATGAGACTGTTATTTCTATGAACTTGCTCTGATGTCAGATTTCCCTGAAAATTTTTGCAGTGTCTCATCTTATGTCAGCCTGAGCTGTGAGGTCAGAAACAGAGGATCTTAGATGTGTAATATGGATCTTAGAAAGTTTTGGCCACAAAGCTCATTGACAACTTAGATGTGGACATGTAGAAAATGGCGGAAGTCAGGAATGGTATCTGTGGGACCAGGGAACTGAGAACCTCTCAACACAGGGCCTGAACTGTATGATGCCATGTACTTCTACCCCTAACACACAAAACAGCAATGAACAGGTTGATACTGAAAATATATTTGTTGAATGGCTGGATGAACAGACCAAGGGATGGGTGGGTGAATAAGAACAATCTTCACTTGCACCATATCTTGTTGGTTTACATATGTACCCCCACCTTTCAGCAGCCTGGAAGCCTCTTGAGGGCATCTGTGTATGTCCAGCATGGAGCACAGGAGGGCTAGATCCAAGCTGAGGGGTGCTGAGAGGGAGCGATACTGGAAGTCGGGCATGTGCTCTTATTATTTAAGGATGTGAAGTTTAAGATCTGATCTTCTGACTGTGGGGGTCAGGGTCAGAGAAGGGCTCTGTCCTTGGGCAGATGGGGTTGAAGCTAAAGAGTGAACCAGTAACAGACACAAATATCAGTCCCCGGGTTTGTCATTTATTTGTTTTTATTTATTTATTTATTTAAGATTTTATTTATTTGACAGAGAGAGACACAGCAAGAGAGGGAACACAAGCAGGGGGAGTGGGAGGAGGAGAAGCAGGCTTCCCGCAGAGCAGGGAGCCCGATGTGGGGCTCGATCCCAGGACCCTGAGATCACGACCTTAGCCGAAGGCAGACACTTAACGACTGAGCCACCCAGATGCCCCTTTATTTTTATTTTTTAATTGATTTTAAAGATTTTATTTTTTAAGTGAACTCTCCACCCAGTGTGGGTCTTGAACTCACAACCGCAAGATCAAGAGTCACATGTTCTTCTGACTGAGCCAGCCAGGAAGCCCTTTAATTTTTTTAAAGATTTGTTTTATTATTTATTTATGTGTGTGAGAGAGAGAGCGCGAGCCCATGCACAAGCAGGGGGAGTGGCAGGCAGAGGGGGAAGCAGGCTCCCCAGGCTCCCCACTGAGCAGGGAGCCTGATGAAGGACTCGATCCCAGGACCCTGGGATCATGACCTGAGCCGAAGGCAGACGCTTAACCAACTGAGTCACCCAGGCGCCCCATCCCTTTAATTTTTTTTAAAAAGTAAGTTCCATGAAGGGCCCCTTCCCCCTGCTCGTGCTCTCATTCACTCTCTCTGTCTCAAATGAATAAATAAAAAATCTTAAAAAAAAAAAGTAAGCTCTATGCTCAACACTGGGCTTGAAGTCACTATCTGGAGGTCAAGAGTTGCATGTTCTAGCGACTGAGCCAGCCAGCTGTCCCGCCTGATTCATCATTTAAACATTCTTAGCTAACAAACACTTGGCCTGCGCATGTGTAATGTGAGGAGCTGCCAGTCAACTGAACGGTTAGCACCGACCACGTTGTGCAAGGCAGAGACGTAGCCTTAGTGGCTCTACCTCCTAAATGTCACTGGAATCCATCTTCCTGCTCCCATCACCACTCCTGGCACCCCACTTAAGACCCCCCCGGGGCCCCTACTGGCCTGTTTTTGTCCTTACCGCACTGCCTCCTTTCACAATTAGCCAGAGGAAAGCTTTTAAACAGAAATCTATTTCACTTCCCTGCTTCAGGAGCTTTCAGTGGATCCCCATCTGCTACCTGATAAAGTCCTAACGAGATGTACCATATCCTTCCTGTTGGCAGCCCTTCACTTCCTCAGCGCTATCCACTGGCTTCTTCCTCCGCTCTCCACCTTTGCCCTATATTCGAGCCATAAGGAACTACTTGCTGTTTTCCGACACTCTGCTGTATCTTTTTGCCCCCCAAAAGCTGGGATTTTAGTTTATTTTTTATTTTTAGGATTTTATTTTTAAGTAATCTCTGCACCCAATGCGGGGCTCTAATTCACAATCCCAGGATCAAAAGTCCCATGCTCCACTGACTGAGCCAGTCAGGTGCCCCAAAAGCTGGAATTTTATTTTATTTTTTTAAAAAGATTTTATTTATTTCTTTGGCAGAGAGAGAGAGTGAGAGAGAGAGTGATCAAGCACAAGAAGGGGGAACAGCAGAGGGAGAGGGAGAGGGAGAAGGTGGCTCCCCATTGACCAGGGAGCCCGATGTGGGCCTCGATCCCAGGGCCCAGGGATCATGATCTGAGCCGAAGGCAGCCGCTTAACAACTGAACCAACTGAACCAACTGAACCAGACACCCCCAAAATCTGGGATTTTACACAGGGATTTGGAATCGGGTCTCAACTGTCATCTTGAGTTCATATCCAGATACCCTGACCCCCAGATATGCCTTTTGTTCTAGTCACAGCTGCTGCTCACTGTTCACTACCAGACCAAGGTTTTCCCGGAGTTCACAACCCAGCAGAGGAGGTCAAGGATGAAACAAATTATTAGATGATAATGAGGAAAAAGTTTTGTTGGAGGTAGGATCCAAATGCTGAGGGATATGGGCAAGATGGCTGTCAGTTGGTCTGCTGGGTCAGCGAGAGCCACAGGAAATAGGCACTATTTAAACCCGGACTTGAAGGATAACAGGGGTTTGTCATGCATTTCTAATGTGCTTGCTGTGACTTGAAACCTGCTTATTATTATTTTTTTTAAGTATTGCCCACATACTGCCTCTAATTGTGTTTTTACTGCTAATTTGCTCAATCTCTGAAGAAAGAGTTCCTGAGTAATAGGTAACTTCAGTTAAGCATCTATCTAAATTATCATTACGTCCTACTTAGTGGCAATTGAATGAATGAGGCTTTGTTACAGTGCAAATAGAATGGAGGAAGACAAAGGCGATCCAGGGAATGAATAGATGCTCAGGAGGGAACATTCTGACCTGGCCTTCTTCGCTCCCATCTTGCCTTATTTTAGGTCATGGCAACAATCATGGTAGTTTTTTTTTTTTTTTTTTTTCATTTTATGTCTAATGGATTTCTGATGTGATTACTTCTGGCAGATTCATTTTCACTCCTTACTCTCAGGCGCACCCCCTCTCTGGAAGTCAGTGCCTTTGTCTGTGCTCACTCGTGCTTCCTTTCGAGGGGACTGTGCCTTCTTGGGTTTTAAACTTTTCTTGTGGTTGAAGCTGTATACAGTAAAGTCCACAGGCCTTAAGTGTACAGCTCAATGCATTTTGACAAAATGAACACAGGCCTCGAACTGCCACCCGGTCGAAGATACAGAACATTTTGATTTCTTCGCTTCGCCACGGCCACCCTTCCTGCTATTGTTCCCACTGACGTTACCATGGCTTTGTTAGGCCCGCTTCTGAGTGTGACATAAATGGAATAAATCAGCTCCTTTGTGTGTCTGACTTCTTTTGCTCCACACAACATCGGTGAGATTCATCCGAGTCATTTCCTGTAGAGGAAGCTCATTCTTTTTCATTGCCGAGTAGTATTTCAGTGTTTTGCACTATGAATACAGCACAGTTTCTGTAGTCACTCTTGCTGTTGATGGGCCTCTGGGTTGTTTATAGTGTGTGGCTGCAGTGCACGAAGCTCTTATGAACATTTGTGTACACGTCCTTGGGGGCACATACGGACTCATTACTGTTGGGTATCCAGGAGTGGGAGGACTGTTTCTTCTCTTTTTATTATCAGTTTCTGGATCTAAAAAAACCTTTGAAAACCTCTGGACCAGGTCAGTGATTTCCAAACACAAGACTGTGGACTGACATCATGATCATCTGAGAAGTGTTATAAAACATGAAATCTTTGGGTCCAGTCCCCAGATATTCTGACTCAGTATCTGGGGTAGAGTCTAGGGAATATATCTGATTTTACAATTCCTGAGTGATGAATGATTCTGATGGGGTGTTAGCACTGAGAATCATCAGACTGGAGAATCTTAAGGGCATTCCTGGATCAAACATGCTATATTTCTATCACCTGCTGTCTCTGAGCATTCACTCCTTGGAGCCAGTCATTGTCTGGGACTTCTTGCACTATATTGGATTTTTCTGTTTGTTTGTCTCTTCCTCACTGCCTGTGCTCCTCTCTGGGGCAGAACTTTGTCTTCCTTGTATATTTATTGCCTGAATCTAGGAGAGGTGGGTCATGCAGCAGGTGCTCAGTACGTATGAATGAGTGAATGAAAATATAACACAGATAATATATTTTTAAAATACGTTAAGAGAGGTCTATCTGTACAGATTTCATTGCCTTATTGTTGCTAGACTTGGGGGGAAGGGCTAATACCTGCTAGAACTGAGAAGTCATTGCTCACTTGAAATTCCATTTTGGGTTGAGTCCACAGCAGGGCAATAGGCTTTCCACCCAAGATTTGGTCAGAGAGATAAATTGCTCAAAGAGACAGTTCAGATTATGAATGGGTATGAGTTTATTGGATTGAATTAAATCTAGTGTCTAGTTCCCTCCTCTGCCACCCTGCCCCGACTGCATCAGGATGTGGAGGGGATAGGGACAAAAGAGATCAGAGAGTTTCAGGGAATTCCTGGCACATCTGAATTTAGTATGACCATATTTGGGACCCCACTAACAAAGGAATGAACTAGATTGCCTCCAAAGTGTTCTATGGGCATTGTGGAGGATACTAGAAAAGTATTATGAAAGAGCTCCTAGCCTCAGTTTTCTCATGGCCTCCTGAAACCATCAGAACACTCTGTAGTGGTTACTGAGCTGCGTGTGTGTGTGTTGCAAATAGAAGGCATATATCCTGTGTTTGGTTGAACTTGCTTTCTTTGCCTTCTACTTCATGGGCTTTTCAGAGGTAAACTTTTTTGGCTATACTTTAAAGGTTTCTTGACCCTCTTAGACAAGGGAGCAAGTGAGTAGGGAGTCCCGTGGTAAAGGTGGAGACCTTCCTATATGCAGTATAAGCTTCTGAGTAAAATGCTTTCACTCTGTTCAGTGCTGGGATGATTCTGAGGTTTCCAACCTTTGGAGGGTCAATCCGTTCCCCTCCAGAGCTTCATGTGAAGCCTGTGATTAAGAGAGCCTATAACCACCTCTAGCTGGGCCACAAACTTCCTGGTATTCTAGTAAACTTAAACTGGCTACAGTTAATCTAACACCCTTCCTCCTATAGTTGTATCCAAATTTCCTTAAAATGAAAAATCTTAGAAATTGTTAGAACCAGTATTTGACCCTTGCCTAAGGTCAAATTAAAAGTCATTTACTGAGAACTTACATTAGGTCCTACACAGTGCAAGATCCAGGGGATTCTAAGATGAAGCATTTCCTGAGAAAATCACAACCAAATGGGAAAAACAGACATACATGCAAGTGACTGCAACTCAGTGTGACCAGGGCTATAACACAGGTTATAGCCCAAGCTTGAGTGACACGGGGGAAATGTGAGAGATTCTGTGCGGGCCGGTCAGGGAAAACCACAGAATGGAAGGTGAATTTAGGCTTATTTCCCAGGACTTCATGATTTGTGTGTGTCTGTGCGCACATGTGTATGTGAGTGTGTATGTGGGTGCACGCGCACGCACGCGTGTGTGCAGGACACTATTGTATTGTTTCATGCTTGTTTTGTTGAACCTTCCTCTATCCAAAGTTTGGTATATTTGCCATTGGAATTTTAGCTAACCCAGTCAGCTTTGCCCTGATGCTTTTGTGCCCCTCCACCCAGTATAGGTCTTTCGTATTAAATGCTTGCTTTCTTTCTTTTTTTTAAATTTTTTTTAAAGATTTTATTTATTTGAGAGAGAGAGAAAGCATGAGGTGGGGAGGGTCAGAGGGAGAAGCAGACTCCTCGCTGAGCAAGGAGCCCAATGTGGGACTCGATCCCGGGACTCCAGGATCATGACCTGAGCTGAAGGCAGTCGCCTAACCAACTGAGCCACCCAGGCGCCGAAATGCTTGCTTTCTTTATTTCCCTAATAAAGCAGGCTGGTTACTCTGGAAAGCCTACTTGAAATCCTTTTCCTTCTCTTCTATGAGTCTAAGCCTCCAGCACACTTTAGAAAGTCAGCAACTTCCTTTCTTCCTCTCCCTCTTGCCAAGCCCTCTTATCCTTCTCTATACCTGTCTCTCCCATGAGTCCTTGAGAGCCACAGGGGCCCTTCTCAGAGGAGGTTTAGGTGAGGGAGAGAGGACATTCCCCAGGGAAGGTACTTCCTGAAGCAATGTGGCCAACTAGTCCACCTCTGCTTGAATTGGCAGAAAAGAAACCTATATCTTTTTTTTAAAAGATTTTATTTATTTATTTGACAGAGAGAGACACAGCGAGAGAGGGAACACAAGCAGGGGGAGTGGGAGAGGGAGAAGCAGGCTTCCCGCCGAGCAGGGAGCCTGATGTGGGGCTCGATCCCAGGACCCTGGGACCATGACCTGAGCCGAAGGCAGAAGCTTAATGACTGAGCCACCCAGGCCCCCCAGGAAACCTATATCTTAATGGAGGATTGGACTTCCAAAGTTCCTGTGGTCTGGGTCCTTATCTTCAAATAATAATGAAGTTTATTTATTTTTCACATTTGTAGGTGAGAAAGCTGAGGTTCACGGAGATAAAGTAACATGTCCAAGATCACCCAGTCAGTTGATGGTAGGGCCTGGACCTAAAGCCAGGTCGTTTGACTCTCAGTTAAGGTTTCCTTCTGCTATACCACACCCTGGCCTTCTAATATCTGGCTCTCTCTGCCTCACTAAAGACAAGACAAAACAGACTTCCAAGATTCAGCCTGTACTCAACTACCAAAATGTAAAAACCAGAAAATTTGGAGAGAGTTTGAGAGTTCTGGGCTCCTTCCATTTGCCAATCTATTATGTTCTTTGTCACATCGAGAAAGTAAGATTCTAGATTTCAGCTCTGATACTGATTTTTTTTTCATCCTTATAGCCCCACAACACAGGGTAGGCCTTCAGTAAAATGTTTTAGGAAGGGGCAGATGGAACACACTCTAATTGTTAGCTGTATTTTGACTTTTTTTTAAAAAAGATTTTATTTATTTATTTGAGATAGAAGAGTGAGAGAGAGCACGAGCAAGAGGGCAGAGGGAGAGGGAGAGGGAGAAGCAGGCTCCAAACTGACCAGGAAGCCTGACACTGGGCTCGATCCCAGTACCCTGGGATCATGACCTGAGCCGAAGGCAGATGCTTCACCGACTGAGCCACCCCAGGCACCCCTTAACAAATGACTGCTAAAGCTCCCATCTATGCCATATTACTGACTGTGTACGGTCTTCCCTTTTATCCCTAGAGTGACATCCGAAAAAAACCAGCGCTAAGTATGGGCACTTCAGAAGAAGGTTATGGGTGAGCAAGAGCAGCGGGTGTGTGTGTGTGTGTGTGTGTGTGTGTCTGTGTGTGTGTGTGTGTGTGTGTGTGTGTGATCACGATAGCAAAAGGGATTTGTAAAACCAGATGAAGGGATGGGGTTATTTCACCCAGAGAAGAAAAGTTTCAAAGGGAATAGGTAGTGCTTCCAGAATTGTTATGTGGGAAAAGGTCTAGACTAATACGATGTTGCCAAAGGGCAGAATGAGAACCAATGGATGGAAGTTAGAAGGGAGCAAGTTTCATCTAGATAAAAGGAATAATTTGCCAACAGTTAGAGTGTGTTCAAAAACAGCTGCCTTAAGAGGCAACGAACCTTCATTTGCTGGATTTATTAAAGCAATGATATTGAAGAACGAAGTTCTACTTTATGATAAAGGTGAGAGTAACAAATAGCTTCTGAGGCCCTTTGCAAGTCTGAGATTTTCTAATAAATTTCTGGTGGAGAAGAACACAAAGGTCTCTGCCCTGAGATTTAGTCTGGTTTTTGTCTGACTCCTTTTACTGTGAATAATCCTTAAGAGGGTTCTATGCAGAATTCGGTACAATATAACTGCTGGGGCAGATATAACGTTATCCCTAACCAGCCATGCTTTTCCTGAGTCTTGAACTTGTTTTGTACCAATGAGTAGTTCTTGAGATCTCTCTTACTGTCAAGTGGTTTGTTGTACCTGAACTAAAAATGTCACTGTGACTTTTCATAATTCTCCATTGACTTCACTCCTTTCCCCTACTTATTTCCAAATGTAGCATGCTATATTCATCAACCAAAATCATCATATTGATATTGCTTTAAAATAAGATTAATGTGAAGTATAACTAGAAAGCAAAATTATAAAATATTTGGATGATTTTTCTTTTCCTTTTTTTTAAAGTTTTGTTTATTTAAGCAATCTCCACACCCACTGTGGGGCTCGAACTCATAACCCCAATATCAAGAGTCCCATGCTCCTCTGACTGAGCCAGCCAGGCGCTCCTGGGTGATTTTTCATTACCCATAATTTAGAGGACAAACTTGAACTTCACATTTACAAGTGAAAAGTCAATCAAAGCATTAGAGTGGTTGCTAGGACGATATCCAAAGTATCAGTCATCAGGAAATGGCATGTTTAACATCACCAAAATAGCTTATCCAGAACTACTTTTCCCAGAATCTTGTCAAACTCAGAAGTCCAAGTTATAACTTCAAAAGAAAATGATGGTGTTCCTCAGCTTCATATTTTCCTTCCAAATGACTGAAATACCCTAAAAACTGTGCTTCTTTGGGGGAAACACTCTTCATTTGTTTTAATGTTTATCACACAGAGTTCTACCAACAGGAATAGGGAGGTTTCTTGCAATATTTGAAAAAAATACAGACCCATCCATTTTTTGGAAGCTTTTTCTTAACTTTCCTATATATTCTCAGCTTGAGTTAGTTTTATTTATTTATTTTTACCATGTACTAGATTTTTCATATTTCAAAATGTATGAAATAAAGCTGCCAGGGAATTTCCAATCCTGGCTGAATTTGATCGCCATTATTGTAAGGAAACTTAAAGTTCAATTAGTCCATTCCTCTGATTTTGTAAATGAGACAAGTGTAGGAAAATTCTTTGCTAAGATTACAAAGCTAGTTAGCAATAAGTTCAGGACTCTCATTTTAGCAATTCTGTAGCTGAGAGCTGTCTAGGTCCTGGAAAAAGGGAGAAAATGGGCTCCTTGCAAGATCATTGCACTGTCATCTCTATGAGGCCAGACCTGGAAATTGGCAGGTACCTTAGAGGGACTGACAAGATGAGGATTAGCTAAAAATCTGTACATAGATGAGTCAATCTCTTCACTCTCCTTCCCTTCCTATATAGTTGGTGGCCAGGAATTTAGTTCCAAGCAAAAATTTGAACAGAGACTGTCCTAAAATATTTGAACTATTGGTATAGGAAGAACTAAGGCAGGTATTTTGGGGAGTATGTGTCAGCATAATGACCTTGTCATTTTGGGATAAGGGACTAGCCAGTTCCCTGACGATTCACCCTAAAATCTGCCAGTCTCAAATCCTTCCACATGCAAGCCCAGTCAACCTTCACATTTTCTCATTTTCCCATTGAAACAAACTACTATGGGTTTCTAGATATTTGAGGAAAGCCTGCAGCATAACCAAGAAAGAGCTAGATGAAAGAAGAGGAAGTGACTCAGGAAGCAATTTGAAAACAAACTAATTAGCATCCTAGAGAATGTGGTAGCTGTAAAGATATGTCCACAGTTTTTTGGATACTCTTCCCCTTGGTTGTCTCCCCTTGCGTGTGACCTGAACTTAGTGAATCATCTCTAGTAAGCAAACAAAATATGGTAGAAGTGATGGCATACCACTTCAGTGTTAACTTAAAAACTATGGAGAGCCTGGGTCTTCCATTTTGGCGTCTATTTATCCCTCCCTACCCTCCGAACCATCACTCACATCTCCACAGGAAGCCAACTGCCATGTTGTGAAGGCAGCTCTAGAAAGAAGAAAGCCAGTGTCCATATTGTGAAAGAGGTCCACGTGGGAAGGAACTGAGACTTGTCAGCAATCATGTGAATGAACTTGGGAGCAGATTTTCTGAATCCTGCTAATAGTCATGCGTGTGAGCTTGCATCCTTGTGAGAGACCCCAAGCCAGAATCACCCAGCTAAAAGGCTTCTGGATGCCTGGTTCACAAAAACTGTGAGATAGTAAGTTTTTTGTTCTTAACCACTGAGTTTGGGGTATGTTACCACATACTGATAGAAAACTACTAGAGAGTGACTCAAGAAGAAATTGCATTGGTACGCAAGAACAGGATACTATGTACAATGAGGGAGCAAGAAAGCTCTCAGAAATTAAAACATGGTTGCCTTATTTAAATTCAGTAGGAGGATTTGACATAGGACAGATTTTAAAAGACAAATTGTGAAAGAAAGATGAAACTCAGTCTCCAATCAGGAGGCCTAGCATCCAACTAGTAGAAAAATGGATCCCTTTAGAAATAGAGAATGGACAAAATAAAGAGGAAGGAATAAACTTAGAATAAAACAAGAATCTTAGAGTTGAATGAAGAGGTGGATCTTTTTTAAAAATATTTTTATTTGAGAGAGAGAGAGAGCGTGCATGCACAAGTGGGGGGAGGGGCAGAGGGAGAGGGACAAGCAGACTTCCTGCCGGGCAGGGAGCCTGACACAGGGCTCAATCCCAGGACCCTGAGATCATGACCTGAGCCTAAGGCAGACGCTTAACGGACTGAGCCACCCAGGCACCCCAAGATGTGAGTCTTTTCATTGAAAGGGCCTGATGAGTGCAAATCGGGAAGAGTAAATAAAGACCCACTGTGAATTTCAGAATGTCAGAGATAGGTAAGTTCCTTGGAGAGCTCTCAGAGAGAAAAGAAAACAGGTCATATATAAAAAATGAGAACTGGTTTTTATAGATCCGTAGCACTGGATGGTAGAAATCAGTGGAATCATGTTTTCTGTGTTCTTAGAGAAAATGATTTCATCATATGTTTCTATACTCAACCTGTTTTACCCAGGATTAGGTGTAGCTTTGTCAGAAACCCCAAAATAACAGTGGCTTGAAAAAATTTAGTTTCTTTTTTATGTAAAAGTCCTGGTAAGCTTCTCAGAGTGGCTATGACATTCAGAGACCTAGGCGTTTCCTCTTTTGTTGCTTTATGATGTATGGCCTTGACTCCATGGTACAAGATGATGGCATTCATGTTCCAGGCAGCGGTCTGAAAGGAAGATTGATAAAGAAGAGTCCCAACGGGGGGCGCCTGGGTGGCTTAGTCGTTGAGCGTCTGCCTTTGGCTCAGGTCGTGATCCTGGGGTCCTGGGATTGAGCCCCGCATCGGGCTCCCTGCTCGGCGGGAAGCCTGCTTCTCCCTCTCCCACTCCCCCTGCTTGTGTTCCCTCTCTCGCTGTGTCTCTCTCTGTCAAATAAATAAATAAAATCTTAAAAAAAAAAAGAAGAGTCCCAATGGTTCATGTGAACTGCCTCTTCTGCATGATTCCAGGAAGCTGCCATATGATACTTCTTATATTCACCGTCCATACTTGCTTACAAGGGAGGCTGGGCAGTGTGCTCTTCATTTTGGGCAGCCTGTGACCAGCTCAATATTTTATTACTATGGGAGAAGAGACTACTAATAGGTTTTGTCACCCCAGCTGAGGTTTTAATGAAGTGTGAGGTCAGAATATAGACAATTTTCAGATATGTAAGGACTTAGAAAAGTCACCTTTCCGGCTCTCTTACTTAGGAAGGTTTAGGGATTAAGCCATCAAACCAAGGGAGTAAGCTGAGAAAGAGGATGGATACAGAACAAAACCATGGTTCCAGCTCTTGAGAGGAGTGAACAGAAGCCCCAGGATTTAGACTCTGCAGTAGATCTTCAGGACAGTCTAGAGAGGATCAGAAGAATTTGGGAAGAAGGGCTTCAGGGAAAATAGGGATTCCTTAGGGAGGGAGATAAAGGAAGAATAAGGGGATGTGATGAAGGCAAACAAAAACAAAAACACAAAACTAGACTACAAAGAGAAAGACAATTTCAAACTCTAGGATAAAAAAAGTTGTATAAGAGGCTGTGTTCCAAATATGAAGCAACCAATTCAGGTGGTTAGTGAGCTTCAAGAAAAAAGAGAGGAATACATTTCAAACAATAGGAGTAATGAGTGAGAAATTAGAAAATTGGAAGGAATTAGGGGAGATGTGGTGAAGAAAATACTGTCTGTAATTTACTTTCCCAACAAGAAAAAAGGAAAGGAATTCATAAAGTCCAGAAAAATACACACAAAATCAAAAGAAAATGACAGGTGTTGTGTCATTATGAAACAAGCTAAACTGTGGCATAATTTTGAATGCAAGAAAGGAAAATCTACATGAATATTCTTCTCCAGTGTCACGATGGCCAAGACATAGGAATTGCTAAGAAGAAAATGTAATCATAGCACATAGTTTGGTTCAATACCTTATAATACTGACTTATTCATAATAGTGTGAATGCTATTAATTAATCTTTTAAATTTTAACATCAACTTGGACTCAAAGCACAGAAAATGATGTTAACAAAAGGAATATACATGTTACCAACCTGTACAATGTATAATTAAAATTACAGTGGGTAGACTTTGGAGGTAGAAAGGAGAAAGAAAGGTGAAAAGGAGACTTTTAAGTTTGGGAATCAAGAGAATTTCTATAATTGGAGTGCCTGGGTGGCTCAGTTGGTTAAGCGTCTGACTTTGGCTCCGGTTATGATCCTCAGGGTCCTGGGATGGAGCCCCAAGTTGGGCTCCCTGCTCAGTGGGGAGTCTGCTTGTCCCTCTCCCTCTGCCCTTCTCCCTGCCCATGCTCTCTCTCTCTCAAAAAATAAATAAAATATTTTTTAAAAAGAATTCTTTAATAATCGAAAAAACAAAAAAACATGAGGTTCTCAATGATAGAGAACAAACTGAGGGTGGAGGGAGGGAGGTGGGTGATGGGTATTAAGGAGGGCATCTGTTGTGATGAGCACTGGGTGTTGTATGTAAGTGATGAGTCACTGAATTCTACTCTAGAAACCAATATTGCACTGTATGTGAACTAAGTAAAATTTAAATTAAAAAAAAACTTCAAATCTATAAAAATCAAATGATACAAGTCAAATGACATGAATTAGATAATGTTGCTCCCAAGCATCTGAAATTTGGATATATTTCCTTTATGATAAGGAATTTCCTTTATGATAAGGAAACACATCAGATTGTGCCTTTTTTGGGTCACCAGGTTGGCTCAGTTGGTAGAGCGTGACTCTTGATCTTGGGGTCGTGAGTTCGAGCCCCACAAGGGGTATAGAGATAAGTAAGTAAAACTTAAAAAAAAGAGTTGTGCCTTTTTATAGATACGATTTTTATTTTTATTTTTATTTTTTTAAAGATTTTATTTATTTTTTTGAGAGAGAGAGAATGAGAGACAGCATGAGAGGGAGGAGGATCAGAGGGAGAAGCAGACTCCCCGCTGAGCAGGAAGCCCGATGCGGGACTCGATCCCGGGACTCCAGGATCATGACCTGAGCCGAAGGCAGTCGCTTAACCAACTGAGCCACCCAGGCGCCCTAGATAGGATTTTTAAAGATTTTTTTTTTTTTTTTATTTGACAGAGAGAGACACAGCGAGAGAGGGGAACACAAGCAGGGGGAGTGGGAGAGGGAGAAGCAGGCTCCCGGCCGAGCAGGGAGCCCGATGCGGGGCTCGATCCCAGGACCCCGGAATCATGACCTGAGCCGAAGGCAGACGCTTAACGACTGAGCCACCCAGGTGCCCCTATAGATAGGATTTTTGAGAATACATTGGTGGAGGTATGGTCTTCTGGATTTCCCTCAGCAAAATCACCACATGATGTTGGGCAGAAGGGTTTTTCTAACTTGAGTCTAAATTCCGTTTTATCCTAAGACTCAAACATCTCTGTTGTAAGGAGGAGTCTAACTCCACTTTTAAGGTCTGACTGCTGACCAGATTCTACTCAATGCTCCCCTTTCCCCTGAGCAGAAAACCCAGGTGCTCCTGCCTTTGGTGCCAGCCAAGCGACACAGTCCCAAGGTAGCCCCCCTTCCCGGCTCTCAAGCCATTTGAGAACATCCTGTGAGGCTGTCCTGCTTTCCTTGGAGAGTAATGTAGGTAATAAGCCTTTTTATATCCTCTTGGGGTGTCTGTGGCTTCATCAGTGTCAACATTCCCTGCAAATTTGGGGTGGCATCAGTTCTTCTGGGGGTGGCCACAGCACCTGCCCTGTCTGGAGTAGGATCACGTGGGTATGCTAGGGAACCTTTATAGGAGGGTTTGAGAAGCTCCCTGGGAAAGAACGGTGGGGGGAAGTAAGATCAGAGAGGAAGTAGTTGAGTCAAAGATGATAGGCCAGTGGCTCCGGAGGACAGCGCTTCCAAGAACAGCAGCAGTCTCTCATTACGGATGTTGATGACGCAGACAGTGACATCAAGAGTTGTAGTCATGGGGTCACTGCCTCCAGTCCACAGCGCTGGGCGTCAGGGCCCCTGGCACGGACCTCGGTGCCTGGGACCGGTCGTCTCCCTTAACCCCGGGCGGGAGCAGCAGCCCCTCCTGACAGCGGAATGTTTGCTCGAGGTTTAGCTAGTCTGAGTTAGACTCTTGGCTCCACCACTTCCTATTTTGGGCGAGATTATTTCCCAGACACCCAGTTTCTTCCCATGGTCGCTCTGAGGACTAAATAAACTCTAAATTTATAATTAAATGCAGGGCGCCTGGGTGGCTCAGTTGGTTAAGCGACTGCCTTCGGCTCAGGTCATGATCCTGGAGTCCCGGGATCGAGTCCCACATCAGGCTCCCTGCTCGGCAGGGAGTCTGCTTCTCCCTCTGACCCTCCTCCCTCTCATGCTCTCTGTCTCTCATTCTCTCTCTTGCAAATAAATAAAATCTTAAAAAAAAAATTTATAATCAAATGCAAATCACTTAGCACAGTGTGGAGCACATAGTACACACTTATTAAGTGTCGCTTATAGGAATTGTTTTGGCTTGTATTATTCATCTCAAGTTTGAGTATGAATGTCACTGCCACTTTCCGCGTTGTCAGGGACCAGGAGCAAAACTTATATAAGGCAGAGAACTAAAAAGAAACACTGGCATGACTTTCAGTAGTCAGAGCATGTGTGGAAGAGAATAAGACTTTTCCTGAGGATTCCTGTAATGATTTGGAAGGAATGAGAAGTTGTCTGGAACCAGAGAAAGACTATTTGAGGCTGTCAATCTTCCCACAGGCAGGGGAGGCCTGAGAAGTGCTTGTTACAGTAAATGGGCTGCTCAGGTTACACTGGCCTTGGGAAACCTTCCTTTGATGACTTGTGAGGTAGAGAAAGTTACCCTTTTTCTCCCCCTTATTTATCCAAGAGTGGTTTTATTTAGTTGATCTCAAATGGAAACTGATAGGCTTTTTTTTTTTTTTTTAAAGATTTTATTTATTTATTTGACACAGAGAGACACAGCGAGAGAGGGAACACAAGCAGGGGGAGTGGGAGAGGGAGAAGCAGACTTCCTGCTGAGCAGGGAGCCTGATTGGGACCATGACCTGAGCCGAAGGCAGATGCTTAACAACTGAGCCACCCAGGCACCCCAAGATTTTTTTTAAAAGATTTTTATTTATTTGACAGATAGCGAGAGAGGGAACACAAGCAGGGGGAGTGGGAGAGGGAGAAGCAGACTTCCCGCTGAGCAGGGAGCCTGATGTGGGGCTCGATCCCAGAACCCTGGGACCATGACCCGAGCCAAAGGCAGACACTTAACGACTGAGCCACCCAGGTGTCCCTCAAATGGAACTTGATAGGCTTGATGGTTTCAAACAGCATTGATTTGGTTCTTTATTACATTGAAGTGCTGATTTCCAGAGCTTTGACATTTGGCAAGTGCCCCCCCCCCCCCCCCCCCCCCCCTGCTTTTTACTTCCCTGATACTATGGCCCTGTCTTCCACCTTTGCTAGGTAGCCTGCTCCTCGAGTAGAGGAACCCTTCCTCACTCCTTTTGGTACCTTTGGAAGCTAGCCCTGTGCCAGACACCTGTTTGGCACTTAATTAACTCTTTGCTAGATGAATAAATAAATGAATTACATGGAACACCCGGTTGAGATCAATGAGCAATGCTATGGGAAATAAGAGAAACTAACAAATAGGAAGGAGTCACTCAATGTGTGGTGGCTCTCAAACATTGTACCCTTTCCAGGGCCACCCACATATTGATTACTATGCTATTCCCATCAAAACAGTCATTGGAGACAACAACATTAACTCGTTGGAGTGGCTCTTTTTCAACATAACTGGAGAAATCAAAGGAAGGCACTAGAAGGCTCTCCTGACATATAGCCTCAAAGACTTACTTGTAGGATATTCACTAGATCTATGACTGTGGATGGGGACCACCTGACCATTCATTGGCTATAAATGTATTTCTGCCACACGATATGGAAAATGCGTTTTCTGAGAAGGAATCTAAAGCATTTCCCTACGTGCATAAACCTCTCATCTCAACCCCTGGTTGGAGTCAGATTTCCTGTGTGGACATGGATGTTGACCCTCACCATTCCCCCAAACACGGGCACCTTCTTTCCCTTTCTAGCATATAACTGCAAGTGGAGGAGGTACTATTTTTCCTGAGTTCAGAGGACATCCACGGTGGGCTGGCTCCCCAGTGCATCAGAAGGTGCCAGAAGGCCTCTAGAGCCATGTTTCTCTCTGGTCGCTTTCTCTCTGGGGACTGGTCAAGGACTGGATTGCCTACCAAGGCTCAAGCGGCAGTGGGAGAAAGCAGGCCGAAGCAGCTCCATCTTAGGGGGTGGGCCTGAAGCAAACAAGAGGAGGGAAGCCTGCCCGTGGACCTGCACCCGAGCAACGTTGATCTGGAGGGCCCCTATCTCTGAGATCCCAGTTAATCGTGCATTAACAACGGTTTAAAGCCCCCCCGCCTCTGTTTAAGTAAGCATTGTAAGTTATCTGCTTTTCAAAGTACTTTGGAAACAAACTCAAGTAGAAAAGCATCATCAGAGCTTGGGTCTGGCATAGAGTACATTAGCGTTGCCATTGCCCTGCTGATTTAATTGGCCCAGTAAGCATGCTGGAGGTGTTTGGGATTGTAATTAAAGTTATGGCGCCTGGAAAATCCTCCTTCTGTTATTATAATTTTTTTTTTTTCTGAAATAAACTATCCTAGCTCACCAAACTTATGGGGCTAATTAGAGCCTAATTAAAGTTACTTGTTTCTATTTTAAAATCTGCCCACTGAGAGAGCCGCAAGGCAGGAGGGAACATATTTTTAAAGTGACAGTTCTAAAAATGCTTCCCACCCTGGTCCCTGAGCTGCATTGCTCTGATTCATGCATTGATTTATTTCCGATGAAAATGACGGTCTGCTTCGTCTTCATTGCAGCTCTGCTCCCAGGGCCTCCTCTCATTTAGTTGCGTGAAAGCATTTGTTTCATGAACAAAGGACTCTTCTTTTCCATTCATCTTTGGGCTGGACAAGCCGACCATTGCATTCAGAGGGCAGGTCCTCTCGAAAATGGCTCATGGGAAAAGCAGGCGCAAAGAGACCAGGAATCAGTACAATACTGAATCCAGAGAGGAGAGCGGGTAGCGTTGGTTGAGGACTTGCTGTGTACTGGATGTGGTTCCGAACAGTTTGTACCAATTTAATGTTCACTCTAGCCAAGCAAGCTCTGTACTGTGCATCATAGATGTTATGGAAAAGGAAGCAGGAAGTGAAGAAGGGTGAGATCAGCTGTCTGTGAGGCCACAGAGCTAATCGTGTTGAATCTGGGATCCAAAGGAACATCTGATTCAAAAGTTAGCTTCTCCAGAACAAACAGTCGCACAGTCCACCGTGATCCCTCCTACAAAGTCGCATTACTAAGGCAGTAACCCCCTCTCTGCCTCAGGCTTCTTCTTCTGTAAAACGGAAATAATAGTACCTAGGTTGCCACTTGTCTGAGCTGTAATGAACAGATAACATGATGAATTTGAAAGTTCTTTAGAAAATGGAAAGTGACACTCATGCATTCATCTTAGGAGACCTGTGGACCATATACCCTTTCTATGAGTCACCTCTTTCAGGGATGTTGCTGTTATTCTCTTTGTGCCAGAGGCAACTAATACCATCCAGGTCTTAGACCATTTCCCTTGGCTCAGGTGCCTCTGACAAAAGGCAGACCTTTCCTCTACATCGCGGAGCCTTTCTACGTGGGAACACTGGGAAGCCCAACTTGATGTGCAGTCTTTCTCTTCCCTAATTGTCCCCTTGCTCCTCTTTTTCTCGTGATCCCCTGAGTGCTAGCCACCCAGGCCAGAGTGTGCTGTTGGTGGCTGGTCTACCTCCCCTGGTGCCCACCCCCGTATGGTACACCACGCTCTCTCCTACCTGCTCTGAAAGGAGGCAGAAGGCAGGGCAGGGGCTTGACTAGGCTGGGGCACGTGCAGCGTCCAGGGCGCACCACTTGAAGAAGTACCCACTCTCAAGGTCATGCAAGTACCTCGCTTACCTTACCCTGATCTGGGGCCTGAGCAAGTTTGTGACCATGTTCTGGAGGTCTGCTCCTCATCAAAGAGTCTGGCTGTGGCTTTCATGAAGTTCAGATGTGTGTTTCTGGTCCGGACTATGCCGCCTTTTCCTCGTGTGTACCAACCCCAGTGGAAATTCTAGCTTACGAACAAAGTAAAAATAGTTACAATTTATTGATTGCCTACCGAAAGCCAGGTCTGTAATTAGCTACTTTGCATACATTATTTCTAATCATCGCAACAAGCCTTTCCTCCTTAAGGGAAGTGGTGCTCCAAGCAGTTCAAGGCAGTTCAGCGAAGCCCACACTAGTTGCAGAACTAGAAAAGACAGCTTGGCTGTCACGGGAGGGCGGTTGGCTAAACTCCCAAGCTCCTTCCTGGCCTATTGCCTTTGGCCATTTGAATCCTCTTTTAGGGATGCTCTAAACCAGGAGGAGGATGAAGGACAGGAAAGGTTCTCGGGTCACTTGGTGAGAAAGGATGCTGAAGTTCTTGGGCACGTTTACACTTAAACAGAAGTGGGTTGAGTTACCATGTTAGGGACAAGCTATGGAATATGTTGGTGGTGCTCACCAGCCTGGCTCTTCGGACGAGACTAAATAGTCGCTATTGGAAGGTATTTTGCTTGAGTTACAACACACTGTGTAGATCGCACAAGGGATCAACTTCTGTAATTAAGCCCTTATTACCTGATATCCCCTTGCAGTGACTGGAACCCTAAGAACATGTGACAAGGTTTTGATGGGCAAGAGAGATGTTGAAATGTATAAATTTGAGGTGCTACCAAGAAAACATGGAGGAAGTAAGGGGAGGGGTCCTTGGCTGAGGGGAAGCTTTGGCCTTCCTCAGCAATTCATTCTTGGTTTGTTTTCCTTTGGCTGTCACTGTAGCACAGGAAATCGAGCACTCAGGCAATGCTCATGCATGGAGTTTGAGAGGTCCTCAGCAGGCTGTGATGTGCTGGGTCACAGTGATAACAGGGTGACTGGACAGGGCATTCGAAGTAGCATTTGTCAGGGCTGATGGACATACAGTATTTTCTCTGCCATCGTAGGGGCAAACCTAGACATCACATGGTATTTGTTTTATTAGGAAAATAGCATCAGGGGCGCCTGGGTGGCTCAGTTGGTTAAGCGTCTGCCTTTGGCTCAGGTCGTGATTCCAGGGTCCTGGGATCCAGTCCTACGTTAGGGGGGGGGGTCCCTGCTCAGCAGGGAGTCTGCTTCTCCCTCTCCCTCTGCCCCAACCCCCGCTCATGCTCTCTTTTTTCTCTCTCTCTCTATTAAATAAAATCTTTAAAAAAACCCCAAAAATAACATCATGACATCATGAAACACATGTTGTAAAAAGGGGAAAAAATCAGCTATCATCCTACAACTGAATACAATCCTAATTTTAGGTATTTTCTAGATTTTTTTTTTTAATTTTTTTTTATTCTTATGTTAATCCCCATACATTACATCATTAGTTTTAGATGAAGTGTTCCATGATTCATTGTTTGTGCATAACACCCAGTGCTCCATGCAGAACGTGCCCTCCTCAGTACCCACCACCAGGCTAACCCATCCTCCCACCCCCCTCCCCTCTAGAACCCTGTTTGTTTTTCAGAGTCCATCGTCTCTCATGGTTCGTCTACCCCTCCGATTTCCCCCGCTTCATTCTTCCCCTCCCGCTACCTTCTTCTTCTTCTTTTTTTTTTTTTCTTAACATATATTGCATTATTTGTTTCAGAGGTACAGATCTGAGATTCAACAGTCTTGCACAATTCACAGCGCTTACCAGAGCACATACCCTCCCCAGTGTCTATCACCCAGTCACCCCATCCTTCCCACCCCACCCCCCACTCCAGCAACCCTCAGTTTGTTTCCTGAGATTAAGAATTCCTCATATCAGTGAGATCATATGATACATGTCTTTCTCTGTTTGACTTATTTCACTCAACATAATACCCTTCAGTTCCATCCACGTCGTTGCAAATGGCAAGATCTCATTCCTTTTGATGGCTGCATAATATTCCATTGTATATATATACCAAATCTTCTTTATCCATTCATCTGTTGATGGACATCTTGGCTCTTTCCACAGTTTGGCTATTGTGGACATTGCTGCTATAAACATCGGGGTGCACGTACCCCTTCGGATCCCTACTTTTGTATCTTTGGGGTAAATACCCAGTAGTGCAATTGCTGGATCATATGGTAGCTCTATTTTCAACTTTTTGAGGAACCTCCATACAGTTTTCCAGAGTGGCTGCACCAGCTTGCATTCCCACCAACAGTGTAGGAGGGTTCCCCTTTCTCCGCATCCCCGCCAACATCTGTCATTTCCTGACTTGTTAATTTTAGCCATTCTGACTGGTGTGAGGTGGTATCTCATTGAGGTTTTGATTTGGATTTCCCTGATGCCGAGCGATATTGAGCACTTTTTCATGTGTCTGTTGGCCATTTGGATGTCTTCTTTGGAAAAATGTCTTTTCATGTCTTCTGCCCATTTCTTGATTGGATTCTTTGTTCTTTGGGTGTTGAGTTTGATGAGTTCTTTATAGATTTTGGATACTAGCCCTTTATCTGATATGTCATTTGCAAATATCTTCTCCCATTCTGTTGGTTGTCTTTTGGTTTTGTTGACTGTTTCCTTTGCTTTGCAAAAGCTTTTTATCTTGATGAAGTCCCAATAGTTCATTTTTGCCCTTGCCTCCCTTGCCTTTGGCGATGTTTCTAGGAAGAAGTTGCTTCGGCTGAGGTCAAAGAGGTTGCTGCCTGTGTTCTCCTTTAGGATTTTGATGGACTCCTGTCTCACATTGAGGTCTTTCAACCATTTGGAGTCTATTTTTGTGTGTGGTGTAAGGAAATGGTCCAGTTTCATTCTTCTGCATGTGGCTATCCAATTTTCCCAACACCATTTGTTGAAGAGACTGTCTTTGTTCCATTGGACATTCTTTCCTGCTTTGTCAAAGATGAGTTGACCATAGAGTTGAGGGTCCATTTCTGGGCTCTCTATTCTGTTCCATTGATCTATGTGTCTGTTTTTGTGCCAGTACCATGCTGTCTTGATGATGACAGCTTTGTAATAGAGCTGGAAGTCCGGAATTGTGATGCCGCCGGCTTTGCTTTTCTTTTTCAACATTCCTCTGGCTATGCGGGGTCTTTTCTGGTTCCATACAAATTTTAGGATTATTTGTTCCATTTCTTTGAAAAAAGTGGATGGTATTTTGATGGGGATTGCATTGAATGTGTAGATTGCTCTAGGTAGCATTGACATCTTCACAATATTTGTTCTTCCAATCCATGAGCATGGAACGTTTTTCCATTTCTTTGTGTCTTCCTCAATTTCTTTCATGAGTATTTTATAGTTTTCTGAGTACAGATCCTTTGTCTCTTTGGTTAGATTTATTCCTAGGTATCTTATGGTTTTGGGTGCAATTGTAAATGGGATCGACTCCTTAATTTCTCTTTCTTCTGTCTTGTTGTTGGTGTATAGGAATGCCACTGACTTCTGTGCATTGATTTTATATCCTGCCACTTTACTGAATTCCTGTATGAGTTCTAGCAGTTTTGGGGTGGAGTCTTTTGGGTTTTCCACATAAAGTATCATATCATCTGCAAAGAGTGAGAGTTTGACTTCTTCCTTGCCAATTTGGATGCCTTTGATTTCTTTTTGTTGTCTGACTGCTGTGGCTAGGACTTCCAATACTATGTTGAATAGCAGTGGTGATAGTGGACATCCCTGCCGCGTTCCTGACCTTAGGGGGAAAGCTCTCAGTTTTTCCCCATTGAGAATGATATTCGCTGTAGGTTTTTCATAGATGGCTTTTATGATATTGAGGTATGTACCCTCTATCCCTATACTCTGAAGAGTTTTGATCAAGAAAGGATGCTGTACTTTGTCAAAAGCTTTTTCTGCATCTATTGAGAGGATCATATGATTCTTGTTCTTTCTTTTGTTAATGTATTGTATCACATTGATTGATTTGCGGATGTTGAACCAACCTTGCAGCCCAGGGATAAATCCCACTTGGTCATGGTGAATAATCCTTTTAATGTACTGTTGGATCCTATTGGCTAGTATTTTGGTGAGAATTTTTGCATCCATGTTCATCAGGGATATTGGTCTGTAATTCTCCTTTTTGATGGGGTCTTTGTCTGGTTTTGGGATCAAGGTAATGCTGGCCTCATAAAATGAGTTGGGAAGTTTTCCTTCCATTTCTATTTTTTGGAACAGTTTCAGAAGAATAGGTATTAATTCTTCTTGAAATGTTTGGTAGAATTCCCCTGGGAAGCCATCTGGCCCTGGGCTTTTGTTTTTTGGGAGATTTTTGATGACTGCTTCAATTTCCTTAGTGGTTATAGGTCTGTTCAGGTTTTCTATTTCATCCTGGTTCAGTTTTGGTAGTTGGTACATCTCTAGAAATGCATCCATTTCTTCGAGGTTATTTAATTTGCTGGCATAGAGTTGCTCATAATATGTTCTTATAATTGTTTGTATTTCTTTGGTGTTGGTTGTGATCTCTCCTCTTTCATTCATGATTTTGTTGATGTGGGTCATTTCTCTTCTCTTTTTGATAAGTCTGGCCAGGGGTTTATCAATCTTGTTAATTCTTTCAAAGAACCAGCTCCTAGTTTCGTTGATCTGTTCTACTGTTCTTTTAGTTTCTATTTCATTGATTTCTGCTCTGATCTTGATTATTTCTCTTCTCCTGCTGGGCTTAGGCTTTATTTGCTGTTCTTTCTCCAGCTCCTTTAGGTATAGGGTTAGGTTGTATACTTGAGACCTTTCTTGCTTCTTGAGAAAGGCTTGTATTGCTATATACTTTCCTCTTAGGACTGCCTTTGCTGCATCCCAAAGATTTTGAATAGTTGTGTTTTCATTTTCATTGGTTTCCATGTATTTTTTTAATTCTTCTTTAATTTCCTGGTTGACCCATTCGTTCTTCAGTAGGATGCTCTTTAGCCTCCATGTATTTGAGTTCTTTCTGACTTTCCTCTTGTGATTGAGCTCTAGTTTCAAAGCATTGTGGTCTGAAAATAGGCAGGGAATGATTCCAATCTTTTGGTACCGGTTGAGACCTGATTTATGACCTAGGATGTGATCTATTCTGGAGAATGTTCCATGGGCACTAGAGAAGAATGTGTATTCCGTTGCTTTGGGGTGGAATGTTCTGAATATGTCTGTAAAGTCCATTTGGTCCAGTGTGTCATTTAAAGTCTTTATTTCCTTGTTGATCTTTTACTTAGATGATCTGTCCATTTCAGTGAGGGGGGTGTTAAAGTCCCCCACTATTATTGTATTGTTGTCGATGTGTTTCTTTGCTTTTGTTATTAATTGGCTTATATAATTGGCTGCTCCCATGTTAGGGGCATAGATATTTACAATTGTTAGATCTTCTTGTTGGATAGATCCTTTAAGTATGATATAGTGTCCTTTCTCATCTCTTATTACAGTCTTTGGTTTAAAATCTAATTTGTCTGATATAAGGATTGCCACCCCAGCTTTCTTTTGGTGTCCATTAGCATGGTAAATGGTTTTCCACCCCCTCACTTTCAATCTGGGGCTGTCTTTGGGTCGAAAATGAGTCTCTTGCAGACAGCATATCGATGGGTCTTGTTTTTTAATCCAGTCTGATAGCCTGTGTCTTTTGATTGGGGCATTGAGCCCATTTACATTCAGGGTAACTATTGAAAGATAGGAATTTAGTGCCATTGTATTGCCTGTAAGGTGACTGTTACCGTATATTGTCTGTGTTCCTTTCTGGTCTATGTTGCTTTTGGGGTCTCTCTTTGCTTAGAGGACTCCTTTCAAGATTTCCTGTAGGGCTGGTTTTGTGTTTGCAAATTCCTTTAGTTTTTGTTTGTCCTGGAAGCTTTTTATCTCTCCTTCAATTTTCAATGACAGCCTAGCTGGATAGAGTATTCTTGGCTGCATATTTTTCTCGTTTAGTGCTCTGAATATATCCTGCCAGTCCTTTCTGGCCTGCCAGGTCTCTGTGGATAGGTCTGTTGCCAATCTAATGTTTCTACCCTTGTAGGTTACATATCTCTTCTCCCGAGCTGCTTTCAGGATTTTCTCTTTGTCTATGAGACTCGTAAGTTTTACTATTAGATGTCGGGGTGTTGACCTATTTTTATTGATTTTGAGAGGGGTTCTCTGTGCTTCCTGGATTTTCATGCCTGTTTCCTTCCCCAAATTAGGGAAGTTCTCTGCTATAATTTGCTCCATTATACCTTCTGCCCCTCTCTCTCTTTCTTCTTCTTCTGGGATCCCAATTATTCTAATGTTGTTTCGTCTTATGGTATCGCTTATCTCTCGAATTCTGCCCTCGTGATCCAGTAGTTGTTTATCTCTCTTTTTCTCAGCTTCTTTATTTTCCATCATTTCATCTTCTATATTACTGATTCTCTCTTCTGCCTCATTTATTCTAGCAGTTAGTGCCCCCATTTTTTGATTGCACCTCATTAATAGCCTTTTTGATTTCTACTTGGTTGGATTTTAGTTCTTTTACTTCTCCAGAAAGGGTTTCTCTAATAACTTCCATATTTTTTTCAAGCCCAGCTAGTATCTTTAAAGTGATGATTCTGAACTCTAGATCTGACATTGTACTAATGTCCGTATTGAGTAGGTCCCTGGCAGTCGGTACTACCTCTTGTTCTTTTTGTTGAGGTGATTTTTTCCGTCTTGTCATTTTGTGCAGAGGAGAATAGATTAATGAGAGAACAAAATGCTAGCAGAGTAACAACGTCCCCAGAAAATATACTCTAAACAAATCAGAAAAGACCTGAAGCAGTGGGAAAAGAAAGGGAAAGAGAGAAAAAAGAAAAAGAAAAAAAAGAAAAAGATAAAGATAAAAACAAAAACAAACAAAACAAAACAACAACAACAAAAAAACCAGAATGTGATCAAATATGATCAGTGCCACACACTAGATTTGGGGTGTATTTTGGTCTTTTAGAAGAAAGTGCCTCCCAAAATTTTAAAGAAAGAAAAACTTATATATGTACAAAAATAAGGGTTGATATGATGAAGGGATGGAATATGA
>NC_058419.1:7444819-7570336 GCF_002201575.2 Neomonachus schauinslandi | reverse complement strand
GGGATTGCATTGAATGTGTAGATTGCTCTAGGTAGCATTGACATCTTCACAATATTTGTTCTTCCAATCCATGAGCATGGAACGTTTTTCCATTTCTTTGTGTCTTCCTCAATTTCTTTCATGAGTATTTTATAGTTTTCTGAGTACAGATCCTTTGTCTCTTTGGTTAGATTTATTCCTAGGTATCTTATGGTTTTGGGTGCAATTGTAAATGGGATCGACTCCTTAATTTCCCTTTCTTCTGTCTTGTTGTTGGTGTATAGGAATGCCACTGACTTCTGTGCATTGATTTTATATCCTGCCACTTTACTGAATTCCTGTATGAGTTCTAGCAGTTTTGGGGTGGAGTCTTTTGGGTTTTCCACATAAAGTATCATATCATCTGCAAAGAGTGAGAGTTTGACTTCTTCCTTGCCAATTTGGATGCCTTTGATTTCTTTTTGTTGTCTGACTGCTGTGGCTAGGACTTCCAATACTATGTTGAATAGCAGTGGTGATAGTGGACATCCCTGCCGCGTTCCTGACCTTAGGGGGAAAGCTCTCAGTTTTTCCCCATTGAGAATGATATTCGCTGTAGGTTTTTCATAGATGGCTTTTATGATATTGAGGTATGTACCCTCTATCCCTATACTCTGAAGAGTTTTGATCAAGAAAGGATGCTGTACTTTGTCAAATGCTTTTTCTGCATCTATTGAGAGGATCATATGATTCTTGTTCTTTCTTTTGTTAATGTATTGTATCACATTGATTGATTTGCGGATGTTGAACCAACCTTGCAGCCCAGGGATAAATCCCACTTGGTCATGGTGAATAATCCTTTTAATGTACTGTTGGATCCTATTGGCTAGTATTTTGGTGAGAATTTTTGCATCCATGTTCATCAGGGATATTGGTCTGTAATTCTCCTTTTTGATGGGGTCTTTGTCTGGTTTTGGGATCAAGGTAATGCTGGCCTCATAAAATGAGTTTGGAAGTTTTCCTTCCATTTCTATTTTTTGGAACAGTTTCAGAAGAATAGGTATTAATTCTTCTTGAAATGTTTGGTAGAATTCCCCTGGGAAGCCATCTGGCCCTGGGCTTTTGTTTTTTGGGAGATTTTTGATGACTGCTTCAATTTCCTTAGTGGTTATAGGTCTGTTCAGGTTTTCTATTTCATCCTGGTTCAGTTTTGGTAGTTGGTACATCTCTAGAAATGCATCCATTTCTTCGAGGTTATTTAATTTGCTGGCATAGAGTTGCTCATAATATGTTCTTATAATTGTTTGTATTTCTTTGGTGTTGGTTGTGATCTCTCCTCTTTCATTCATGATTTTGTTGATGTGGGTCATTTCTCTTCTCTTTTTGATAAGTCTGGCCAGGGGTTTATCAATCTTGTTAATTCTTTCAAAGAACCAGCTCCTAGTTTCGTTGATCTGTTCTACTGTTCTTTTAGTTTCTATTTCATTGATTTCTGCTCTGATCTTGATTATTTCTCTTCTCCTGCTGGGCTTAGGCTTTATTTGCTGTTCTTTCTCCAGCTCCTTTAGGTATAGGGTTAGGTTGTATACTTGAGACCTTTCTTGCTTCTTGAGAAAGGCTTGTATTGCTATATACTTTCCTCTTAGGACTGCCTTTGCTGCATCCCAAAGATTTTGAATAGTTGTGTTTTCATTTTCATTGGTTTCCATGTATTTTTTTAATTCTTCTTTAATTTCCTGGTTGACCCATTCGTTCTTCAGTAGGATGCTCTTTAGCCTCCATGTATTTGAGTTCTTTCTGACTTTTGTCTTGTGATTGAGCTCTAGTTTCAAAGCATTGTGGTCTGAAAATAGGCAGGGAATGATTCCAATCTTTTGGTACCGGTTGAGACCTGATTTATGACCTAGGATGTGATCTATTCTGGAGAATGTTCCATGGGCACTAGAGAAGAATGTGTATTCCGTTGCTTTGGGGTGGAATGTTCTGAATATGTCTGTAAAGTCCATTTGGTCCAGTGTGTCATTTAAAGTCTTTATTTCCTTGTTGATCTTTTGCTTAGACGATCTGTCCATTTCAGTGAGGGGGGTGTTAAAGTCCCCCACTATTATTGTATTGTTGTCGATGTGTTTCTTTGCTTTTGTTATTAATTGGCTTATATAATTGGCTGCTCCCATGTTAGGGGCATAGATATTTACAATTGTTAGATCTTCTTGTTGGATAGATCCTTTAAGTATGATATAGTGTCCTTCCTCATCTCTTATTACAGTCTTTGGTTTAAAATCTAATTTGTCTGATATAAGGATTGCCACCCCAGCTTTCTTTTGGTGTCCATTAGCATGGTAAATGGTTTTCCACCCCCTCACTTTCAATCTGGGGCTGTCTTTGGGTCGAAAATGAGTCTCTTGCAGACAGCATATCGATGGGTCTTGTTTTTTAATCCAGTCTGATAGCCTGTGTCTTTTGATTGGGGCATTGAGCCCATTTACATTCAGGGTAACTATTGAAAGATAGGAATTTAGTGCCATTGTATTGCCTGTAAGGTGACTGTTACCGTATATTGTCTGTGTTCCTTTCTGGTCTATGTTGCTTTTAGGCTCTCTCTTTGCTTAGAGGACCCCTTTCAAGATTTCCTGTAGGGCTGGTTTTGTGTTTGCAAATTCCTTTAGTTTTTGTTTGTCCTGGAAGCTTTTTATCTCTCCTTCAATTTTCAATGACAGCCTAGCTGGATAGAGTATTCTTGGCTGCATATTTTTCTCGTTTAGTGCTCTGAATATATCCTGCCAGTCCTTTCTGGCCTGCCAGGTCTCTGTGGATAGGTCTGTTGCCAATCTAATGTTTCTACCCTTGTAGGTTACATATCTCTTCTCCCGAGCTGCTTTCAGGATTTTCTCTTTGTCTATGAGACTCGTAAGTTTTACTATTAGATGTCGGGGTGTTGACCTATTTTTATTGATTTTGAGAGGGGTTCTCTGTGCTTCCTGGATTTTCATGCCTGTTTCCTTCCCCAAATTAGGGAAGTTCTCTGCTATAATTTGCTCCATTATACCTTCTGCCCCTCTCTCTCTTTCTTCTTCTTCTGGGATCCCAATTATTCTAATGTTGTTTCGTCTTATGGTATCGCTTATCTCTCGAATTCTGCCCTCGTGATCCAGTAGTTGTTTATCTCTCTTTTTCTCAGCTTCTTTATTTTCCATCATTTCATCTTCTATATTACTGATTCTCTCTTCTGCCTCATTTATTCTAGCAGTTAGTGCCCCCATTTTTGATTGCACCTCATTAATAGCCTTTTTGATTTCTACTTGGTTGGATTTTAGTTCTTTTACTTCTCCAGAAAGGGTTTCTCTAATAACTTCCATATTTTTTTCAAGCCCAGCTAGTATCTTTAAAGTGATGATTCTGAACTCTAGATCTGACATTGTACTAATGTCCGTATTGAGTAGGTCCCTGGCAGTCGGTACTACCTCTTGTTCTTTTTGTTGAGGTGATTTTTTCCGTCTTGTCATTTTGTGCAGAGGAGAATAGATTAATGAGAGAACAAAATGCTAGCAGAGTAACAACGTCCCCAGAAAATATACTCTAAACAAATCAGAAAAAACCTGAAGCAGTGGGAAAAGAAAGGGAAAGAGAGAAAAAAGAAAAAGAAAAAAAAGAAAAAGATAAAGATAAAAACAAAAACAAACAAAACAAAACAACAACAACAAAAAAACCAGAATGTGATCAAATATGATCAGTGCCACACACTAGATTTGGGGTGTATTTTGGTCTTTTAGAAGAAAGTGCCTCCCAAAATTTTAAAGAAAGAAAAACTTATATATGTACAAAAATAAGGGTTGATATGATGAAGGGATGGAATATGAATATAAAGATGGAAATTATAAAAAATTTTATAAAAGGAATTGATAAGAAGTTGTTTGAAAAAAGAAAGAAGAGGATTTAAAAAAAGAAAAAAAAAGGGAGAGGATGTGATCAGGCAGGGGAACAGAAAACACCATATACTAGAGATTTAGGGTATATTTTGATCTGTTAGAAGAAACTATCTCAAAATTTTAAAGAGAGAACAACTTATATATATAAGCCAAAAATATGGGTAACTACTATGAAGGGATAGAATATGACTCTAAAAATGAAAAATAAAAATGTTTTTTTTTTTTTTAAAAAGGGATTGATAAGATGTTGGTTGAAAAAGGGAAAAAGAAAAATTCAAAAAGAATAAAAAAAGAAAAAAAGACAGTTAAAAAAAAAATTAACTTTGAAAGACTACAGAATCATGGTAAAAAAGCCATGAATTCTACGTGCAGTAGTCCCCTAGAGCTGGAGTTCTGCCGTTCTCATTGATGGGTAAACTTGGTCTTGGCTGGCTGTTCTCGCTGATCTTCTGGGGAGGGGCCTGTTGCCTTGGTTTCCAAATGTCTTTGCTGGAGGCAGAATTGCCCCGCCCTTGCCCCCTCCCAGCTAAGTAATCTGCTGGGGTTTGCTCTCCGGGGCTTTTGTTCCCTGCGAGCTTTACCGTACAGCTTTGGAGGCGGAGAGTGAAAATGGCGGCCTCCCAATCTCCGCCCCGGATGAGCCGAGAACTCGGGGTCCCGCTTCTCAGTGAGCCCCCAGAGAAAAGCCGTCAGTCACTCCCGTCTCCCCGGTCTCCAGCCGCACTCCGTGCTCACCCGGCCTGTGACCGCGCGTTTCTATCTCTGGCCCCCGACCCCGGGTGGAGTCTCCAAACCCAGCAGATCCCTGCGGCGCACTCCCGCGCGGCTCCTCCCGGGGGAGGAAGGTGAGTCTCCCCGGATCTGCCGCTTGTCGGGTCCCTGCTGGAGGAGCAGTGGCCCGACTGTGACGTGGATCACGGTTTATGGCCACCCCGAGCTGAGAGCCCGCGCCTGGGCTCCGCCTCTGCAGCCGGCTTCCCTGCTCCGATACCTGGGAGCTCTGCCACACTCAGGCACCCCCGGTCTTTCTGTGACCCCGTGGGTCCTGAGACCACACTGTCCCGGAGGGTTCCACCCCCCGCTTAGCCACCAGAGTGACGTCCCTCAGCGGAGCAGACTTTTAAAAGTTCCGATTTTGTGCTCCGTGGTTCTATCACTTGCCAGAAGCGGCCAACGGAGGCCCCTCCCCCGCCGTCTATCCTCCCGAATATCGCCTCGGGTTCACTTCTCCGCACGTCCTACCTTCCAGAAAGTGGTCGCTTTTCTGATGAGAGAGTTGTTGCTCTTCTTTTCTTCGACCTCCTGTTGAGTTTGTAGGTGTTCAGAATGGTTTGATCCCTACCCAGCTGAATTCCTGAGACCAAACGAAATCCAGGTCTCCTACTCCTCCGCCATCTTGCTCCGCCCCTATTTTCTAGATTTTGATAATCTTTTTTATTTTATTTGACAGCGCACAAGCAGGGGCAGCGGCAGGCAAAGGGAGAGGGAGAAGCAGGCTCCCTGAGGAGCAGGGAGCCCAATGTGGGGCTCGATCCCAGAAACCGGGATCATGACCTGAGCTGAAGGCAGACGCTTCACCAACTAGGCCACCCAGGCGCCCCTTCATCTTTTTCTTTTAAAAAAGATGTTTTTATTTATTTTATTTATTTTTAAAGATTTTATTTATTTTTTTGAGAGAGAGAGAGAATGAGAGAGAGCACATGAGAGAGGGGAGGGTCAGAGGGAGAAGCAGACTCCCTGCCGAGCAGGAAGCCCGATGCGGGACTCGATCCTGGGACTCCAGGATCATGACCTGAGCCGAAGGCAGTCGCTTAACCAACTGAGCCACCCACGCGCCCCTGTTTTTATTTATTTTAGAGAGAGAAAGAGAGAGAGCATGAATGGGAGGGGCAGAGGGAGAGGGAGGGAGAATCTCCAGCAGACTCCCCGCTGAGTGTGGAGCCCGCCATGGGACTCGATCCCATGACCCTGACATCAGGACCTGAGCCGAAACCAAGATACAGACGTCCAAACGACTGTGCCACCCAGGTGCCCCAATCATAGGCATACCCTCGTTGCTTCCTTTGGGCCGATTATACTCCAGTGAGAGGAACACAGGGCCATGTTGGGTGTGGAACAAGCTCGCCAGGGCCGGAGAGGCTTCGGGCTGAGTGGCAGAGGGCAGAGAACTGACCCTTCTGATTGTGGCAACACTGATTTCAGGGGTGACGAGGAGGTTGCAGTTTTCCAAAGGGCAGAAGTTTGCAGGTCACTTCACTGGACGTTTCCCAGCCTGAAGTGAGCAAGAGCCATTCCTGTCTACCTGTGACTTTGATTGTGGGTAGCCCTGGACTGGGGACTCGGTGTTTGTTTCATCCAGTTTCTGAAATCTTGTTGTCACAGCAACTGAGAGCATCGCCAGCAGGTGTGGCTTCTTCTCTCCTCACCTTCTGTACCAGTCAGGGCACAGATTGTATTTAATTATCTATTGGAGTAGCCTTCCAGAGCCTGACTGCAGGCCTTGCTCATCATGCGGCAGCAGGGGAAAAAAATCCAGATTCACTAAAATCTCCAGGAACCATTTCGTTATTGTCATTATATAAAAGGTTACCACCTCACTTTGGTGTGATTGTTAGAAAACATGCTTTTGCCTTTTATTTCTATTTTGCCTCATGAATACTAATCAAATTATGATGGCTACGTAGTCGAACGGAATGATGGGGGTCACAAAATACAAAAGATATAATTACATGTATTTTTCCCGTTTTATAGATATGTGTATTCAGGTTTTACCAGTGTGTACACATTATCTGAGGATGGCTAGCTACAATATTATCCTGGGATTAGAGAGGAGAGATTCCCTTTCTCTTATTCTCATAGTCTACAGCATCACTAGAAAAGGAGCCGTAAGTTGTTGGGGTACACACACACACACACACACACGTACACACACACATATATATTTACATATGTATGTATACAAATACATGAATATGTGTTTCTAAACACACATACATGCACACACATTTATGTATGTTCCCTTAGAGGAAGGGGCTAAGTAAGGTAAATTGGAACCAAAAATCCTGTTGAAATTGAGGTATTTTATGGGCTCCTTCCTACTCCTTCCTGATTTTTGACATGAGCAAACAGACTTAGGCATAGATAAATGCTATCTCAGTACAACTCAGGGTGGGCATTTTTGCCTATTATTGATGCATGCTAAACGTATTATGGGAAATGCATGATAGTAAAAACGCATGTGTTAAGATTTAGATTGCCAGAAGAGAGTTGCCCGTATGGCTTCTGGCTTCTGTGGGCAACTTAAAGAGCTGCCCAAGATCACATGTATGTGTCACTTTTTTTTTTTAAGATTTTTAAATATTTATTTGAGAGGGTGGGGAGAGCACAGAGAGAGGGGAGAGGGAGTGGGAGAAGCAGACTCCCCACTGAGCAGAGAGCCTGACGTGGGGCTCGATCCCAGGACCCTGAGATCATGACCTGAGCTGAAAGCAGATGCTTAACCGACTGAGCCACCCAAGCACCCCTGAAGATTTTATTTTATTTTATTTTATTTTTATTTTTATTTTTTTTAAAGATTTTATTTATTTATTTGAGAGAGAGAATGAGAGACAGAGAGCATGAGAGGGAGGAGGGTCAGAGGGAGAAGCAGACTCCCCGCCGAGCAGGGAGCCCGATGCGGGACTCGATCCCGGGACTCCAGGATCATGACCTGAGCCGAAGGCAGTCGCCTAACCAACTGAGCCACCCAGGCGCCCAAGATTTTATTATTTTTTTAAAGATTTTATTTATTCATTTGAGAGAGAGAGAGAGAGAGAGAGAGAGACAGGAGAGAGTACAAGCAGGAGGAGAGGCAGAGGGAGAGGAAGAAGCAGACTCCCCACTGAGCTGGGAGCCAGACATGGGGCTCAATACCAGGACCTGGGAATCATGACCTGAGCCAAAGGCAGATGCATAACCATCTGAGCCATCCAGGCACCCCGAGGATTTTATTTTTGAGTAATCTCTACCCCCAATGTGGGGCTTGAACTCACAACCCTGGGACCAAGAGTCACATGCTCTGCTGACTGAGCCAGCCAGGTGCCCCACGTATGTGTCATTTTTTGATGGGGACAAGACCTATTTTAATTAAATAACTGTGGCTAACAACTCATCTAGGGTTTAGGGACTGGAAAGGTAGGAAATCCTCCAAAGAATTTGCTAGAATTATTAAAACTGCTCAAAGGATCTAGCCTTTTGCTTTTCTGGACATCTCTATCAAGGCCTCATTTGATACACATTTACTGAGCACCTATTATGTATCAGGTGCTGTAAGACGCCAGAGATACAGTGATGAATGAGACAGAGACAGTCGCAGCCTTCCCTAGTTTATGGCCCAGTAGTGGAGATAGACATCCATCAAGTGTCCCCACAGCTGGATTTATAAGCCGTGAAAAGGTGCTACTGAGAAAATATATTTGGAGCCAACTAAAGTGATATCAGGCAGATAGGATCTGGTTTGGGAGCCCAGTGAAGGCCTTTACTGAGGTAGTAACATTTTGGCTGAGAGCTTAAATGTGATTAGGAGAGAGAGAGGTTAAGAGTCGTGTGGAAGATAATTTCTCACAGAGGGGGTAGCCCAGAAGCAGGAGCTTGGAATATTCCAGGAAGCAAGGGAATTCTAGCATGGCTGCCATGGGAGGAGCAAAGAGAGAAACGGCAGACTGAGTGCAGGGGTTGACAGGAGCCACACCATAGCAGGGTTTAGAGATTTTGAGATTTTTTCCTAGGTATGATTGGAAACCTTCCAAAAGTTTTGAGCTGAGGAGTGACATCAGATTTATTTATGAGAAGACTCACTCTGGCTGCTAAGTGGAGAATGGAGGGGGGACGTGGGTGAAAATGGAAGGATAGTGGTTGTACCGATGGCCGGACAGGAGATATACGCAATGGGATAGTCTACAGTAGCTGGTCAGGTGCTTGGAGGTGTGGTTTTAAAGTTACAAAAATGGAAGAATCACCTAGAGAGTTTAGCTGGAGAAAAGGGCATAGGACAAAAATCAGCCAGCATTGAAGCAATAATGGAGTCATTAAAAAGAAAAAACAAAACAAAACAAAACAGTGGTTGGTGAGGTAGGGGGATCACCAGGAGAGCGTCAGGGCACAGAAACAGAAAAGGACAATGTTTCACAAGGAAGAAAGTGGGTTAACTTTAATGAATGCTAATGAGAGGTCAAATAAAATGATTAGCCTAAAACGTGAAGGTCGCTGTTATCCTCAGTGAAAGCAGTTTTGATGGAGTGATAGGGGCAGAAAACAGTGGAGTATGTAGAGGGGAAAATCTGAGGTGAAATCTCCTTAGCTCAACATCCAAGCTTATCATTTTACAAGTTCTGCTTTCCACACAACCATATGTCGCAACTTAGCTAAATTTTCTGCCACTTTATAACCAGAACCCCCTTTCCTCCAGCTTCCAATAACAGCTTCCTCACTTCCTTCTGAGCCCTTACCAGCAGCACCCCTGAAGTCCAGATTGCTAGCAACAGTCTGTTGGGGGTGATTTAGGCTTTCTCCATCATGCTTTTCAACATTCTTCTAGACTCTTCCCACGGTCCAGTTCCAAAGCTGATCCCACATTTTACATATTTGTTTTAGCAGCACCCCACTTGCAGGTACCAAAATCTGTGTTTTCTGTTGATACCAAACTTATCAGGGACTTAGCAGTTTAGAAAAGCACAAATTTATCATCTTACAGTTTCTGTGGGTCAGGAATCCAGGCATGGGTTGGTCGGGTCCTCTGCTCCTTGTCTTAAGAGGCTGAAATAAAGGTGTTGACCTGGGGCGGTAATCTCATCTGCTTCCAGAATTCAGTTCCAAGCAGTTATAGGAAGGAGGTTCCTGTTTTCTTACTGGCTGTCAGCCAGGGTTAACTCTCAGCTCCTAGAGGCTACTTTCAGACCTTAGCCATGTAGTCTTTACACAAAATGGCAGCTAATTTCTTAAAGCCAACAGGAGAACTTCTCTCCAGTCGGTTACAAAGGAGTCTTGTGTAATGTAAGATAATTATGGGAGTAACTATCCTATCACTATTTGCCATATTAACAGGTCTCACATCCAAGGGATGGGGATTCTATAGGGCTTGTACACCAGGGAAGCAGGAATCTTGGGGGCCATCTTGGAATTCTGTCTATTGCAGAAAGGATCAAGTGAAAGAGAAAGGCCTTGGAAAGGAGAAAAAAGATTTTATTTATTTATTTGAGAGAAACAGAGAGCATGAATGGAGAGAGGGAGAAGCAGAGTCCCCGCTGAGCAGGGAGTCTGAGGTGCAGCTTGATCCCAGAACCCTGAGATGAGGACCTGAGCCAAAGGCAGATGCTTAACTGACTGAGCCACCCAGGCAGCCCCAAGGGTTGATTTCTGATAAAAGTGCAGGGGCTTCTTCTTTCGAATTGGAGGGAAGGGAAGATGTGTGGTTATGCATGCAATGAGGATATGAGGTCAGGAAATTATGTCAGAAAGATGTGGGAATTCTCATCTGTAGTTTGTATTTCCTCTATAAAGTAAGAGAATTAGTCACCTCTAGGGGAGCAGGTCTTGTTGCCTGGGCACAGCAGATGGGAGCTTTGGGCTTAGTCCGAGGACAGATAGCTTCTCACTTGGGAACAGGAGGCTTGTGATACTTGCTTGGTTGTGCAGACCTGTCCACTTACATTAGATACCCAAAATTTGATTTTGGTCTCCCAAAGTGCCAGTTCTCTACTTATTAAAGCATTCCCCCAAATGAGGCCCCGATGCCAAATTCTGCTTACATTTTGGGTCTGCGTCTGCCTAAGTTTTCCTGTCTCTTCTGGTTTTCTGTAATCCAACCCCGGCCCACCGATGTGCACTTGACATGTTGCCTATTCTTTCTCCTCTGGCTTAATTCAACCCACTCCTAGCACCTCACGCCATTCACCTCACTGTTTCTTTTGCCAAATTATTTCTTAGATCTCCTCCTCAGCCCTCTGGATTGTGACGTCATTTTCTTTCTTTCAGCCTATGACCTCTGCCTTCATTTTTGACTCTTAATTTTATTTCTATTGATTTCTATGAGGAAATTTCCAGGTAACATGCCTGGTCTCTGAGAGTTCCCAAATAAATCTGTGTTGGTATTGTGACCATGGCTTAGTCATTAAAATTTTTTTAATCTTGATCCAGGGCCTATCGTTCAGTCTCATTATTTTTTTCACTGTTAATCCCAGGTATTTAATCAAGTCTTTATTTATTTTTTTTTAAAGATTTTATTTATTTGACAGAGAGATACACAGCGAGAGAGGGAACACAAGCAGGGGGAGTGGGAGAGGGAGAAGCAGGCTTCCCGCTGAGCAGGGAGCCTGGTGTGGGGCTCGATCCCAGGACCCTGGGATCATGACCCGAGCTGAAGGCAGACGCTTAATGACTGAGCCACCCAGGTGCCCTTAATCAAGTCTTTAAACAGTATCTCTTGATTCACTTATAAATTCATTAATTCAGCAAATATTTGTTGAGCACCTTCTGTGTTCTAGGTTTTTGAGATACAGCAGTGAGAAAACTATCTGTCCTCATGCAACTTATATCCTTCTAGGGGGAAATAGAATAAATGAATATGTAAATAATAGATAGTGCTAAGTGATTTGGAAAAAATAATAAAATGGGAACGTGGATAGGGAGTGTTTGAGCAGTGTTGCTATTTTCTCTGGGCCAGTTGGGGCCAGGAAAGCCTTACTAATAAGGTGCCAACTGACCAGAGACCTGAAGTGAGGAATTGGATCCTACTGATATGTGGAGGACCATATATCTGTTCCAAGCAGAAGGAAAGCTAGTGCAAAGACCATGAGCATGCCTACATTTGGCATCTTTGAGGCGTAGCAAGAGGCAGTTATCAGGAAGTAGAAAGTGCCAAGAATTGAGGTTTTAGAAGCAAGGAGTTTTGGGGCAGATCATGCAGGGTCATGTAGGTCAATGTAGGGACCTTGGGTTTTACTCTGTGGGAGAATAGACTATAGGAGGGCAAGGGTTGAAGCACAGACACCATTTAGGGAGGCAACTGCAATACTCTGAGTGAGAGTGATGTTGACTCCAAACACATTAGTTGGAGAGAAAGTGGTGCTTCTGGCTCTTAGTGTTGCCCACTTCCAACTGTCTGATGCTGGCCTCTCAGAGCCCCTACCTGTGTTATGCATTATGTACATATATTAATATGTGTATATGCATCTTTGTGTGTATTGTATAGAGAAAGGATAAATCAGAATTTCAAGATTTCTACTTATTGACTCCCAAGTTGGCCATCAGCAGCTGACAACAATATGTGTCTCCACCCCGAAGCCAGGCAGTAGATGAAAGCTTTGAGGCAGTCACCACATGACAGTTGAACATGACATACAAGAGAACAGAGCAAGCTCTCTCCACAGAGCAATTTGGCATGAAGACCGCGGAGGAGCAGATGTGACTTCAGCCATGCTGGGCTTTGGGGGAAATTTAAAAATCAAAATATGGGTTTTTTGTTGGTCAACTTAGCAGATGAATTAGGCTATTCCTCTAAAGAAGTACGTTGACTTAAGTAAAGTCTCATTTTGAACAATGAACCTGGACTTTGCGGATAAACTCCATAGGCAGTTTATCTACGTTATTTTATTTTTTAATTTTTTTTAAAGATTTTATTTATTTATCTGAGAGAGAATGGGAGACAGAAAGCATGAGAGGGGGAGGGTCACAGGGAGAAGCAGACTCCCCGCCGAGCAGGGAGCCCGACGCGGGACTCGATCCAGGGACTCCGGGATCATGACCTGAGCCGAAGGCAGTTGCTTAACCAACTGAGCCACCCAGGCGCCCTATCTAGGTTATTTTAAATCAGTGCTTTTATCTGTTGCCAACAAAGCTATGGGGAACCTTTTTTTAACCTCAAAAGTGTGAAACCCATTAGTAAAATCCCTCTTTGATGTTTAAATTACTGTATGTCAAAGGGGGAGATCAAACTGTAGCTCTTTCATTTTTTAGAGGGAGAGCAAGAAATGGAGAAACTTTGAGACATATTATTGATCATAAAGTCCATTTAAATCCCTCCATCAAGCTCTGACTTGCTCTTAAGAAAGGATGTGACGAGCACTGGGTGTTATACGCAACTGATGAATTATTGAACTCTACATCTGAAACTAATGATGTACTATATGTTGGCTAATTGAATTTAAATAAAAAAAAGGCTGTGGGAAAAATTTATGAATCTGCGGCAGCTCTTCAACCCATTTCTTCTTTTCTCCTTTGAGACAGTCTTTGTTACTGGGAATCAAGACAGTAACATAAAATGAGTATCTTTGCAAAAAGTAACTGGATAAAAGTAATAGTGAAACACACACATTTTGGGGCGCCTGGGTGGCTCAGTCGCTAAGCGTCTGCCTTCGGCTCAGGTCATGATCCCAGAGTCCTGGGATCGAGCTCCGCATTGGGCTCCCTGCTCAGTGGGAAGCCTGCTTCTCCCTCTCCCACTCCCCCTGCTTGTGTTCCCTCTTTCGCTCTCTCTCTCTGTCAGATAAATAAATAAAATCTAAAAAAAAAAAAAGAAAGAAACACATTTTAGGAAGTGCAAAATATATATGGTTCTAAAAAACAATAGGTATGAGAGTTCAGGATTATTATGTTTTTATTCATTGTCTTTTAACGGAGATGGGAAAAAGTGTAATTGGGTTAGTGGTTGTAAATGAGGGCTTAATCATGGAACACAGTAGATGTCAAATACTTGTTGAATGCATTAATATCTCAATGGGCTAATTTAATATTATGGGGCCACACTTATGTCAAAAATAGATTGTCTTCAAGTAGGTCCACCTCTCATGTCATATGTAGACTGAGCTTTTGTTACTGTGGTAGCAAAGTTCACCACAAGCAGAGGATTAGAAACACCTACTTTAATTTAACGGAAACATAATCAGGTCCTACTGTATATGTAGCATTGTGCCAGGCATAATAGGAATAATAGAATGCACAAAGGTAGTGACAACACTTATAGACATGACATAATTAATAATATGAAATAATGCCAAGTAAGTTCTAAATTGTGCATAGTCAGGTACAAGGAAGTGAAAATATTAAGTGCTTTGAGGATTCAGGAAAATTAAAGGAATCAGCTTTGACTGGAGAGCTTAGGAGTTTTCATCTCCATTTAGCAATTCAGTACTGAGTAGTGGACCGCACAGGGCTGGGGATTCAGCTATGACTAAGTCCTTATCCCCGCTCTCTAGGACAGCACTGTCTGATAGAAATATGATGTGATGGAAAGAGTGAAATTGGACCCCTATCTTATACCACTCACAAAAATTGACTAGAAATGGTTAAAGGATTTACACATAAGACCTAAAGTGTAACATTCCTAAAAGAAAGCATAGGGAAAAATCTTCTTGACAATGAGATTTTGGATGTGACACCAAAAGCATAAACAATGAAAGCAAAAATCAAGTGGGACCACATCAAACTAAAAAGCTTCTGCACAGCAAAAGAAAAAAAATCAACAAAATGTAAAGGTGACCTATGGAATGGGAGAAAATATTTGTAAACCATATATTTGATAAGAGGTTAATCTCCAAAATATATAAGGAACACATATAACTCAATAGTGAAACACAAATGATCTGATTAAAAATGAGCAAAAGGTGGGGGCACCTGGCTGACTTAGTAGGAAGAGCATATGACTCTCGATCCCGGGGTTGTGAGTTCGAGCCCCACGTTGGGTGTAGAGATGACTTAAATAAATAAGTAAACTTTTAAAAAATGAGCAAAAGGTGTTGAATTGACATTTCTCCAAAGAAGACATACAAGTGGACAACAAGTACACGAAAGGGTGCTCAACATCACTCATCATCAGGCAAATGCAAGTCAAAACCACAATGAGATATCATCTATTAGAATGGCTATTATCCAAAAGACAAGAGATAACAAGTATTGGCAAGGATGTGGGGAAAAGAGAACCCTCGTGCACTGTTGGTGGGAGTGTAAAATGGGGCAGCCACTGTGGAAAACAACATGGAGACTCCTCAAAAAATTAAAAATAAACTACCATAGTGATCAAACAATCACACTTCTAGGTGTATATCCAAAAGAAATGAAACCAGGATCTCAAAAGAGATATGCATACTCCCAAGTTTATTGCAGCGTTAGTCACAAGCACCAAAACATGGAAACAACCTAAGTGTCCATAGACAGATGAATGTTAAAGAAAACGTGATATATATGTGTGTGTGTTTACATATATATACATAAATATATACATATACACAGAGTGGAATATTATTTAGCCATAAAAAAGAAAAGAAATCCTGCCATTTGCCACATGGACCTTGGGGCCATTAAGCTAAGTGAGAGAAGTCAGACAGAGAAAGACAAGTACTGTAGGCTCTCACTTATAGGTGGAATCTAAAAACATTGAACTCAGAGTAGAGGTGGTTGCCAGGGGCAGGGGTGGGGAAAATGGGGAGATGTTTGTCGAAGGGGAGAAGTTCGTCAAAGGGGAGAAGTTTCAGTTGTAAGATGAAATTTGGGGGATTTAAGGTACAGCATGGTGACTATAGTTAACCATACTGTATTATATACTTGGAAGTTGCTATGCTAGGAGAGCTTTAATGTTTTTACCATAACAACAATAAAATTGTAATTATGTGAGGTGAAGGATGTGTTAACTAATCTGATTGGGGAAAACATTTCACAATATATACGTGTATCAAATCATCACATTGTACACCTTAAACTTACACAATGTTATACGGTAACTATATCTCAATAAAGCTAGGGAAAAAAAGAAATACAATGTGAGCCACATACATAATTTAAAATTTTCTAGTAGCTACATTAAAAAAGATAAAAAGTAACAGGTGATACTGATTTTTAAAAACTTATTATTTAACCCAATATAGCCAACAGATTACCATTTGATGTTCATGATTGTAAAAAAAAAAAAGATACTAACATTAGGGGGCACCTGGCTGGCTCAGTCAGAAGAGCATGCGACTCTTGATCTTGGGGTCATGAGTTCAAGCCCCATGTGGGAGGTAGAGATTACTTAAATAAATAAACTTAAAAAAAATACTAGCATGAGGACAGAAGCGTGGACTCCCTGGGGTCGTTCCTGGCATTTTGGTCTTCCCTGTGCCTTCCTTGTCCAATGTGAAGTGACTGTGGTTTCAAGTGAGCTCCTAGAAGGAGAACGTGGCTCGTTTCAGGCCTCAGAGGCACCAGTAATACGGTTAGCTTCAAAAATGACAAGTTTGATAAGAGTGCTCAGATCAAGAAAATTAATGCAAAACTTCATGATGGAGTTTGTCAGCACCGTAAAGAAGGTCTTGAATGGTGTGTAAAATACAACAAATAGAAACCATTGTCAAAGCCTTAAAAATATGTTAAAATGACAAAAGTCAGTGAAGGATTCTTATCACATAGTGTGTAGACTATGTGCCTGTGAATTTGAAGTTTGTGCAAAACTTAGAAAGAAAGAAGACATTGTGGGCACATGGGTGGCTAAGTCGGTTAAGCATCTGCCTTTGGCTCAGGTCATGATCCCGGGGTCCTGGGATCAAGACACACTTCCGGCTCCCTGCTCAGCGGGGAGCCTGCTTCCCCATCTCCTCCCTGCTCGTGTTCTCTGTCACTATCTCTGTCTCTTTTTTTTTTTTTTTTTAAAGTTTTTATTTATTTATTTGACAGAGAGAGACACAGCGAGAGAGGGAACACGAGCAGGGGGAGTGGGAGAGGGAGAAGTAGACTCCCCGCTGAGCAGGGAGCCCGATGCGGGGCTCGATCCCAGGACCCTGGGATCATGACCTGAGCTGAAGGCAGACGCTTAATGACTGAGCCACCCAGGCGCCCCTCAAGTCAGTGTTTTACTTGGTAAACATGTCTGAGACCATGCATCCCTGGCTGCTAAGCACCATGGCGGACAGGGTTAGAAAGGTAACAGCTTTATTTTGAGCAGGGGGCAAAGACAAGGCAGCACTTTATAGCTACATTGTAACTAGATCCTGCATCCCTCTGTCTCTTTTTCAAATAAATAAATAAAATATTAAAAAAAAGACATTGTTATTACGTTTAATAAACAATCAGAAAAGACAGAAAATACTGAAAGTAATCTATGTTCCAACCATAGAAGTCGCAGAAAAAATGAAGATAGTGGTGATGATTTAGACTTTGATACTGATTTAGATGATACAAAGATAATCAAATGGATTACTATATTAAAAATCAGTTGGAAAACATGAAATTCTGAACAACTTTTGACTTTTGAGGGTTTTAAAAAAAAATTATGTGAAATCCTAATGAGAAAAATAGCAAAAAACACATCAAAGACTAATGATGTAATGTATGGTGATTAACGTAACATAAAATAAAATAAAAAATAGCAAAAACCTATAGAAAACAGGCAAAGTTTATACATCGATAATATAAATTATGTAAGATACTGGAATAATTATAAAACTTTCTTTTTTCTTTTTTTTAAGATTTTATTTGTTTACTTGAGAGAGAGAGTGAGAGAGAGAAAGAGCACAAGAGGGGGGAGCGGGAGAGGGAGAAGCAGACTCCCTGCTGAGCAGGTAGCCTGATGCGGGACTTGATCCTGGGACTCCAGGATCATGACCTGAGCCGAAGGCAGTTGCTTAACCAACCGAGCCACTCAGGCACCCTATAAAACTTTCATCCAGAGTTTTCTTATAATAAATTCTTAAGTAGTATACGTCAGAATACCTGCCAAAATGAGTATTAGAATATCATATTGCAGTTCATGGGAATTATCTAGAAGAGTATACTACCTCTCATCAAACTAAACAAGATTCAGAATTGATGGTTGTAGGGCGCCTGGGTGGCTCAGTTGGTTAAGCGACTGCCTTCGGCTCCGGTCATGATCCTGGAGTCCCTGGATCGAGTCCCGCATCGGGCTCCCTGCTTGGCAGGGAGTCTGCTTCTCCCTCTGACCCTCCTCCCTCTCATGCTCTCTGTCTCTCATTCTCTCTCTCTCTCAAATAAATAAATAAAATTAAAAAAAAAATTAAAAAAAAAAAAAAAGAATTGATGGTTGTATAAGAATTACCTCATGGAGAAATCAGATAATATTATTATAGGGTAGCCTCAAAAATTGGTCCTTAGTAAGTACCTTTTGATCGACTGATCTCAAGTAAATGGCCCACATTACAAAGTCCCCTTACTCATTATATTTGCTTGTTATAAAAAGGTTATTTATTTTTTATAATAATGTTTTTCTTTGCAAGTATTTTTACATACCTGATCACATTTTTACCTTTCTTCTCTTGTGAAATATACATACAGAAAAAATACATAAAATGCATATGTGGAGTTTAATAAATAATTATTTAAAAAGGTCATACATCTATCATCCAGATGAAGAAACTACTTTTAAACAAACAAAAATACTAACATATGTTGGATTCTTTTTTTTTTCTTTTAAGTCCTTGACATCCATTCTGGATTTTATTTTATTTTATTATTTTTTTAAAGATTTTATTTATTTATTTGACAGAGACACAGCGAGAGAGGGACCACAAGCAGGGGGAGTGGGAGAGGGAGAAGCAGGCTTCCCGCTGAGCAGGGAGTCCAACGCGGGGCTCAATCCCAGGACCCTGGGATCATGACCTGAGCCGAAGGAAGACGCTTAACCGACTGAGCCATCCAGGCGCCCCTGGATTTTATTTTATTTTAAAGATTTTATTTATTTATTTGATAGAAGAAGAGAGAGAAAGCGAGAGAGAACACAAGCAGAGGGAGTAGCAGAGGGAGAAGGAGAAGCAGATTCTTTGCTGAACAGGGAACCTGATGTGGGGCTCAGTCCCAGAACCCTGGGATCATGATCTGAGCTGAAGGCAGATGCTTAACCGACTGAGCCCCCCATTCTGGATTTTATACCTACAACATGTCTCAGTTTGGGCTAGCCACATTTCAAGTGCGCAATAACCACTCGGGGCTAGTCGCTACTGTATTGGACATCATAGCTTTAGAGTTCCATAGTCCAGATACTTCAAGAAGTAACACTTGTGTAATAGCCACCATGCTATGAGTTGTTCTAGAGTCACAAACAGTGGAGAGGGAGAGGTCGTGCCCTTTTAGTTTATGGTGAAATTCTTCAAAACAGTGATGTCTGTTTATTGCCTCTGTTTTGTTACCTTCCATTTATGTCTTTCTTCCTATAAATTGTCTTCTCTTCCCCCACAAATCCACTGAAACTTCTCCCAAAGATGACCTCCTACGTCTCCAGCTGCTTTCTAGCAAGTCTTCCCAAATCTGAATTCACGTCCCAATCACCTGCGGATCTTGTTAAAATGCAGGTGTAAATTCAGTAGGTCTGGAGTGGGGCTTGAGATTCCGAGTTCCTAACAAGCTCCCAGGGGATGCTGATGCTGCTGGCCCAGGAACCACACTCTGAGTCTCAAGGGTCTACTTCGGTCCGAGTTTGGTCAGAAAGGTAGGAAGCACTGAGGTGTTCTAGCAGGAGGCTCTAATCCAGGGAACATGATGCTGGCATAACCCTTGGAATGGGGCAATGGTCAGGCGGGCTGAGGGAATCAGGAAGCACAGGCATAGGAGAAGCTGTTAGCCATGTTCTCAGCAGCCTACAGCACCAAAGGGAGCTTGCTCAGAAACCGCTGCAAACCTCTCCTGCTTCTCCTTGTGTTTTGCCTTCCAAATGGCACAGAACCCTGGCGGCAAGACAATCTGGGAAATACGGCTTCCAAGCCTCCAGCCCCCGAGGAAGGAGTGATGGGGCTGATTATTAACAACAGTATCTGGCACACATTCCCTCGAGGTTCAGTCCTCAATCCTACTCCTCTTCTCTCTCTTTCCATGTCCCTTGCACACCTCTTCCAGACACCTAGGCATCTCAGTGAAAACACTTGGAATCCTTTTGACTTCTATCTTTTCGGCAACTTGCAGATAGTCACTGAATCATTTCCACTCATTTGCCATTTTCATGGGCTCTTATTCCTTTACGTTTGGATAATCAGAGAAGCCTTTTTAACTTTTTGCCTTTGATCTGCCACCATCCGGCCCCCTTCTCCCCTCTTCCCCATGTACTGCTACCAGGAGTAAAAGGAGCTAGCAACATCTGAATTAATTTATTTTAAAGCATGTGGACTTTCATTTCTTTTAAAGTTATTTCTTTTTAAGTAATCTCTATACCCAACGTGGGCTCAAACTCACGACCCCAAGATCAAGAGTCTCATGTTCTCCCAAGGGAGCCAGCCAGGTGCCCCAATATCTGAATTGATTCTACCAGGGAGAGGAGCAAATTTACATATTGAGGCTATAAAAAATATTGTTTAACATGAATGCTCAGAATGAGAGCCCCTACAGACTCTCCAAAGGGCTTTTTCTCTGGGATGCAGGAAGGAGCTGTGGGACCAGTATGGGTCTGGGGAGGCAGAAAACTGGGTTCTTGTTCTGCCCTTACTCTCACTGTGTGGTTTTGGACAAGTTACTTCCCCTCTCTGAGCCTCCTTTACTCCTGAATAAAGTGAGATGGGTAGGCTAAACTATCATTTCCGGCCTTTTTTTTTTTTTTTTTTTTTCCCGCACTCCGTTGACAGATAACTTAAAAAACACGTAATATATCATGTTTGATTTAGGGACTGAAGGTAGGTTAACATGGCCAAATTAGAAAGATAAGTTTCCCCATCTGACTGTAAATCATAATAGGTAGTTTTATTTCACTTGTCTTATAATAATAAACTCAACAATTGTATTCATACCGCGGACACTTGAGACGATGTGTTATGGAAAAGAGTGGCCTGTCCAACTTCCTTACCAAAGTGCTGCCAGAGAGCCAACAATAGCTTCTTTCCAGGAAAACACCAACTCTTCTCCAATAGTATGAACTTCTCCAGCTTTTCCCCAGTTTCACACCTTGCTAGAGAGACGTCTTACATTTGTTTTAAGTGTCTGGATTACTGATTGATAGATATTTGAAAATCTTGCACTCTGTACTTATTTATTTTTTGAAGACTTTTTTTCAATAACAGTTTTAGGTTTTCTACAAAGATTCCTCTTGTATCCATTGTCCATACACATACATAGCCTCCTCCATGCCCAACATCCCCCACCAGAGTGGTGCATTTGTCACACCGATGAACCTACATTGACATATCATAATCACCTCAAATCCAGAATTTACCTTAGAGTTCACTCTCTGTGTTGTGCAATTCTGTAGATTTGGACCAAAGTATAATGACATGTATCTGTACAGAGTATGACAATATCATACAGAATATTTTCACTACCCTAAAAATCTTCTGTTTTCTACTTATTAATTTGTCTCCTCCCACCTGCTCCTGGCAACCACTGATTTCTTATTGTCTCCATAGTTTTGCCTTTTCCAGAATCTCCTACAGTTGGAATCACACAGTACATAGCCTTTTTAGGTTGTTTTTTTAACTTAGTAATATGTATTTAAGTTTCCTCCATGTCTTTTCATGGCTTGAAAGCTCATTTATTTTTAGCACTGAATAATATTCTATTGCCTGGAAGTACCACAATTTGTCCATTCACTTACTGATTCTTGGTTGCTTCCAAGTTTTGGTAATTATGAATAAAGCTGCTATAAATATCCATGTGCAGGTTTTTCTGTGGACATAATTTTCATCTCCTTTGGGTAAATACCAAGGAGAGTGATGGCTGGATTGTATGGTAAGAGTATGTTTAGGTTTATAAGAAATCACTGAACTGTCTTCCAAAGTGGCTATAACATTTTACATTCCGACCAGCAATGAATGAGACTTCCCATTGCTCTACATCCTTGCCAGCATTCGGTGTTGTCAGTGTTTTGGATTTTGGTCATTCTAATAGGCGTGCGGTGGTAGCTCATTGCTCTTTTCATTTGCATTTTCCCGATGACATATATGGATTATCTTTTCATATGGTTTTCTGTCATCTGTATATCTTCTTTGGTGAGGTGTCTGTTCAGATCTTTAGCCCATATTTAAATGAGGTTGTTTGTTTTCTCATGATCGAGTTTTAAGAGTTCTTGGTATATTTTGGATATATACCATATGTGTCTTGTGCAAATATTTTCTTGCAAACTGTGGCTTGTCTTCTCATTCTCTGGACAGTGTTTTTCACAGAGGAGAAGTTTTTAATTTTAATGAAGTCAGTTATTTCTTTCGTGGATCGTGTCTTTGGTGTTGTATCTAAAAAGCCATCATCATACCCAAAAGGATCTAAGTTTTCTCCTATGTTATCTTCTAGGAATTTTATATCTTTCTGTTTTACATTTAGATCTGTGATTCATTTTGAGTTAATTTTTGTGAAACTTGTAAAGTTTGAGTCTACATTCTTTTTTTTTTTTTTTTCTTTTGCATGTGGATGCCCGGTTGTTCCAGTACTATTTGTTGAAAAGGTTATCTTGGCTCCATTGTATTGCCTATGTTCCTTTGTTAAAGATCAGTTGATTGTATATATTTGGGTCTATTTCTGGGCTCTCTATTCTGTTCCATTGATCTATTTGTCCTTCTCTCTCCAACACCTCACTTTCTTGATATCTATGACTTTATAGTAAGTCATGAAGTTAGGTAGCATCTGTCCTCCAACTCTGTTCTTCTTCAATATTGTGTTAGCTGTTCTGGTGTTTATTTTTATAAGGTATATCAGTTGCTAAATATTGACATGAGAGGGATAGCTTCAGGCTGCTCTTTGAAAGCATTTCTTTGCAAATGACACTTTCTGGATGGGGGTAGTTTTTATTCCTAGTAAATGAATAGACAAATTATATATTCATTACTTTATGGTCTCTTTTAAGGTTGGCTTTTGAAGTTTTAGAGATAGTGTCCTGTTTTATCTGAGAATGTTGATTAATCACAAGTCATAGATCATCAGAAAGCAAATTGGCAGAATTATTACCATTTTTGTAATCCTCAGTCACATGCTCTATATGAGCAACAGTGTTCCTTATGTTTTCTGTCTTTAACCTAGTATACTGGGGCACCTGTGTGGCTCAGTCGGCTAAGCGTCTGCCTTTGGCTTGGGTCATGATCCCAGGGTCCTGGGATTGAGCCCCTCATCGGGCTCCCTGCTCAGTGGGGAGCCTGCTTCTCCCTCTCCCTCTGCCTGCCCCTCTGCCTACTTGTGCTCTCTCTCTCTGTCAAATAAATAAAATCTTTAAAAAAACCTAGTGTATTAAAGATGAAAATTAAATGTTTATGATAAGGATAAAAACAGTTTCTGCTATGTACCAACCAAAACCCTGAAGTCAGCTGTTGTTAGAGATGCATTATGAGCAAGCTCATCTATTTTTTTAAAGGTTTTATTTATGCATTTGAAAAAGAGAGAGATAGAGTGAACGCAAAGCAATAGAGAGAGCAATGGAAGGGGGAGGGGCAGAGGAAGAGGAAGAGGGAGAAGGAGAATCAGGCTGAGTCACCCAGCCACCTCCAAACTCATCTATTAATCAACCACCACACTCACACTTGATACTTACTTGAAATGGAAACCAAACATTAAAATAATTAATTAAAATGGACTGATTTGGGGGAGGGGATAGAGGGAGAGGGAAAGAGAGAGAGAATCTTTTTCTTTAAAAAAAAATTTTTTTTTTTAAGATTTTATTTATTTGACAGAAAGGGATAGCGAGAGCAGTAACACAAGCAGGGGGAGTGGGAGAGGGAGAAGCAGGCCTCCTGCTGAGCAGGGAGCCTGATGCGGGGCTCGATCCCAGGACCCTGGGATGACCCGAGCCGAAGGCAGACGCTTAATGACTGAGCCACCCAGGTGCCCCTAAAATTTTTATTTATTTGACAAAGACAGTGAGAGAGCATAAGCAGGGGGAGTGGCAGAGGGAGAGGGAGAGGAAGAAGCAGACCCCCTGCTGAGCAGAGAGCCTGATACGGTGCTTGATCCCAGGACCCTGAGATCATGACCTGAGCTGAAGGCAGACGCTTAACTGACTGAGACACCCAGACACCCCTATAAAGGACTGATTTTTAACAAAATTTAATTCCAGTATAATTAACATACAGTGTTACATTACTTTCAGGTGTACAATGTAGTGATTCAACAATTCTGTACATTACTCAGTGTTCATCACAGTAAGTGTACTCTCTCTTTTTTTAAGTAATCTCTATGCCCAACATGGAGCTTGAACTCAAGGACGCTGAGACCAAGAGTCACGTGCTCTACCAAACTGAGCCAGCCAGGTGCCCCACAATTAGTATGCTCTTAATCCCCTTCACCTATTTCACTCCCTTCTCCAACCCCCATTCCCGACCCTCTGCCAACCACCAGTTTGTTCTCCATATTTAAGAGTCTCGTTTTTTATTTGTCTCTTTTTTTCTTTGTCCATTTGTTTAGTTTCTTAAATTGTATAGTGGACTGATTTTTAAACATAGAAATTGAAACAGACACAATGGCTGCCATTACCACCTGGAACCCTTAGGACATGCTTGCAGATCTCTGAGTGTTTGCAAGAAACACTGGGGTTAGTGATCTCTCAGGACTCTTCCAGCCATAATGCTTTATGTGTCTATGGATTAAATTGCCAAATGGCTCCATGAACTGGAGAGATGCAAATTACCTTGTAGGAATTCTGGCAGTTATGGTTGTTATGGGAATAAAGACTAAATATTTTAGAATCCTTAATTTCGGTTATCCTGAGAAATAGTATGCATTTTCCATAATGCGGTGGTTTGCTTCCTTTCTCATTTTCATTTTAGTTAAGCTATTACATTGTGTTGAGAAATTATAGGAGGGAGAGAGGAGTCCTTTCCAAAGAAAGCAAAGAGGACATGCTGAATAAAGGAGAAAAGATCATCTGACATTTCTAAAGGTAAATTAAGTGTTATAAAATGTCAATAGGAAGTAATACTTTATCTCATGGTTATTTGATTTCTGTCTTTGATTCAAGGTTGCCTTTTTTCTCATCTTGGTATTGTGAAAAGACAGCATTATATTGAACATTTCACAAGAAATGTCAATTCTGTATTCTCATTTATATGTTTTAACATAGCTTGTGGAAAGTGTAAGAAAATGCTGCCTATTTAACTTGACTGAAAACAAATTGGATCAGACTGAAACAGATAGGAAATAAATAAGCAAAGATAAAAACATTTTTGCTTTCTGTACTTCCTTACCGACCCTTCTTTGTAGTGAATTTTCTTAGATTTTGTATTTGTCTGTTTGGCATCCATTAATTGATGGGCCAAACTAATGGCCGAAGTTGTTTATATCCTGTCTTATGATCCAGCTTTGACTGAATAAATGGATAAGGAAAGAGTAGTGTGTGTGTGTATATACACACAGAGAGTGGAATATTATTTAGCCATAAAAACAAAGGAAATCCTGCCAATGTGACAAAATGAATGAACCTAGAGGGCATTATGCCAAATGAAATAAGTCAAGCAGAAAGACAAATACTGTATGATCTCACTTATCCATGGAATCTAAAAGTATTGAGCTCATTGAAACAGAGAGTAAACTAGTGGTTGCAAGGGCCTAAGGTTGGGGGAAGAGAAAGACTTACTATATTGTATACATGAAATTTGCTAAGAGGGTGGATCTTAAGTGTTCTCAACACACACACAAAGGAAAACGGCAACTCCGTGAGATGGTAGGTAGGTTAATTTGCTTGATTTTGGTAATTATTGCAGAATGTATACATATATCAAAACATAAACTTATACACCTAAATATATGCAATATTTATTTGTCCACTATACTGCAATAAAGTTGGCGGGTGGGGAGGAAACCAAACCAAAACATCATTACAAAATTTTTCTTTGGACTGTCACTTCAGTCACCCTGATAGAAACCAAATACCCAACAATACACTGGGTGGTGTGAGCCACAGCGCACAGCAGGACCGGGACCCTGGAGGTGCAAGCGCCACACGGGAGCTGGGTACTTGGGATGGCCCAGGAGGCAAGACACCGGGCACTAGGGAATTGGGATGCTCTGCGGGAGCGGGGCTCTGGGAAAGGTGCCCACGCTGCCAAGCTGGGCAGTGGTGAAGCTGCCGGCATGGAAGCTACCAGTGCTGCAGGAACGAAGCAAGAGTACACCCTGAAACCAGGAAGCAAAATGCTTCTCTGCCAGTGTCTGTCCAGCGCCCTTTATTGACCAAGCTTAACATCATGCCTGCTGAGAGGACACCTATTTCAAGTGCTCAGACCCATTTCACAGAGCAGGCAATAGTGGTCAATTTTGAGAAAGTATATACTCTAATATATATATGTATATTTATATATATACATATATACATATATATGTGTGTATATATAGCATGTTATATATGTATATATAGTAGGTATAATAATGTGTATACAGTAGGTCAGATGGCAATAAGTGGTATGGAGAAAATTAAAAGTTAAAACAAGTTAAGAGGACAATGAATGACTGAGTGGGATCTACTTTGGATTGGCCAAAGAGCTGATATTTGAGCTGAAGTGAGAGTGACACAAAGAAGCAAGCCACGTGACCATATAGAGGACGTGTGTCCACTGGTAGAAGAACCAGCAAGTGCAAAAGCCCTAAGACAAGAAGGGTCTAGACTTTTTGAAGAACGCGAAAGAGACCTTTAAGATTGGCAGCAGGTCATATCCCCGGAGCTGGGGACAACCAAAGCCACCCAACTGGATCTAGGAGATCTCAATAACTTCGACCAGCCCCACGATGAGAAGTTGTTCCCTGTCTAAGTGCAGAGAATAAGGCAGTCTTTTGGAAGTTCTCATTTCCAGATACCTTGTGGATTTTAAGTCTGTTGCCACTCCTTAAAAGGTTGAACATGGAGTTAGAGGACTCAGCAGCACCACTCCCGGTTATATGCCCAAAGGAAATTAAAACATATGCTGACGACAAAAACTTGTGCATGAGTGTTCGTAGCTGCATTATCCGTTGTAGCTCAAAGGTGGGAGCAGCCCAGATGTCTGCCAAATGATGAATGAATAAGCAAAATGTGGTGGACCAGTCCAGTGGAATAGTATTTGGCCCCCAAATGAGTGAAATATCACTACAACATGAAGGAGATGCTACACTGTGGATAGACCTGGGAAACATTCCGCTCAGTGAAAGAAGCCAGGCACAAAAGCCCGCTGATAGATGGTGAGGTTTTCTTTGGCGGGGTGGCAGGGGGGAATGATGGAAATGATTGTGATGAAAATTGAATGTGGGGATGGTTACAAAACTCTGTGAATGTACTTGAAAGTGTTGAATTGTACACTTTAGATAGGAGACTTGTATGGCATGTGAATTGTATCTCAATAAAGCTGTTACAGTAAAAATCTATTGCTAACTCCTTGCATGAAAGGTCCAGGAATCCTTTGGAGTCTTTAATACAGACTGAAATGACATATCTGTTGACATGCACCTTTTCAGTGAATCAAGTACTACAGAACAAGATCTCAAAGTAGACTCAACCCATAGTGTTATTGACATGTATATCTGAAAAGGCCTGAAAAGTCCCCTACAAATCCCAGGTCAGTTGTCATATGGATTTTTGCCTCATTCTACCACTAGCTCATAGGAGAAACACTGAATTTGGAATCAAGATCTAGATTTGAAACATAGAGCTGTCATTTATTAGCTCTGCAACCTTGAGCTATTTACTTAAACCTCTCTGAGCCTTAGTTTTCTTTTTTCTTTTTTGAAATGGGAAAAGTAGAACACGGGTCTACAATATTGTGAGAAGCAAACTAACTAATGTATATAGAAGTGGCTTAGAAGTTATGCAGTTATACAGATGCAATGAGCTCTTGCTTGATTAACATGCACGCTTGTGTGCGTGTGCTCACACACACTCCAAATGACTCCCCAAACATTGTCATTCCATCATTTGGTAGAATGTTATCTAAATTGCATTTCTCCAGGAAGCCTGCTCCGTAGGCTTTGCCACAGCAAAACCGACCAGTCAGCAAGTCAGGTTGGTTTATTTGATCAGTATGATTGCTAAATCTTTCTTCCCCATTTTGCAGGAAAGGAAGTCGAATTGACTCTACTTGTGTGGCCACTCAGATTTTTTAAAAGAGAACTTTCTATAAGGAGTACAGGGCACTCTGGATGTGGTGCCTTTGGTCTCATTGCAACATTTAAGCTGGGGCAGACTCTCCTTGGGCAGCTGCAACCAGTGACTGAGCACAGTAGTGTCCTAGAGTCTGGCTATTTCTACCTACCACTCTGGAGTCCCCCCTTAGGCTTGATGAGACATTCTAAAAACTGCATGACGGTCTGAGGCTCCTTTGAACCAATTTTCCTTTCTTCTTTCTTCTTCCCTCCTTACATGCCATACCTGCGTTGCTCTCTGCAAGCTTTCCATGCCTACTCCTGCCCTCTCTTCCCCCTTATCTATCCCAATGGCTACGCCCAATAAACCTTCTGCACTTCTAACTCTGTCTTGGTATCTCCATTCAGGAGGATCTAAACTGACATTCTTTGGTAGGTCCAGGACTAAAACACAGTCTTCTGACTCCAAGCTTATTCCACAGAGTTGTCTGGAACCATCAGACATAGCTCACTGGGACTAACTCGAAGAGACCAGCTAGGTTCATGAACTGTCACCTGGGTTTACCATGACCCAGTCCCTGTATAGTCCTGTATGGATAAAACCAATTTTTTTTAAAGATTTTTTTTTAAGATATATATTTTTTAAAGATTTTATTTATTCATTTGAGACACAGATATATATATATATGTATATATATATATATATATATATATATATATAGAGAGAGAGAGAGAGAGAGAGAGAGAGAGAGAGAGCATGAGCGGGGGGAGAGGCAGAGGGAGTGGGTGAAGCAGGCTCCCTGCTGAGCCGGGAGCCCGATGTGGGGCTTGATCCCAGGAAGCTGGGATCATGACCTGAGCCGAAGGCAGATGCCCAACCATGTGAGCCACCCAGGCACCCCTTTTTAAAAGATTTCATTTATTTGAGAGACAGTGAGAGATGGAGAGCATGAGAGGGAGGAGGGTCAGAGGGAGAAGCAGACCCGGCTGAGCAGGGAGCCCGATGCGGGACTCGATCCCGGGACTCCCCGATGATGACCTGAGCTGAAGACAGTTGCTTAACCAACTGAGCCACCCAGGCGCCCCTGGATAAAACCAATTTTTAAAAAAATTTATTTGAGAGAGAGCGAGTGAGCAGGAGTTGGGAGAGGAGCAGAGGCAGAGGGAGAAGCACGCTCCCCGACACGGGGCTCGATCCCAGAACCCTGAGATCATGACCCGAGCCGAAGCAGAGGCTTAACCGATTGAGCCACCCAGGCGCCCCTGGATAAAACCAATTTATAGAAAGAACAGGTTCTTGTGGTTGAATCCAATATAGTTAAGAGCATTCACTCATTTGGCAAGAGGAGAGAAAGGAACCAATGAAAAACTTCCCGTGGGCCTTCCGTAGACACGTGCAAAAGTCTGTCCCACCACCCACACCCCTGCAGGTATTACCTGCAACAAATCACTTCCCTCCTTAATGCCCAACTGAGATCAGCTACACAGAGACTGGAGGTTTGGAGTCAGATCTGAGATGGCAGCAGGGAAGGGGTAACTTTTGTGCAGAGCACGTTAGGAGATTACAGACCTGCCAGGATGAGAGGATCGGATCTCAGAGGTGAGGAAATATGCAGACCAGAAAGGCAATACCGATTTGCGTTGGCTGCTTTGCATTTTTTCCCCCAGAGCCCGGAGACAGCAAGATCTTTTGTGCCTTCTTCCCCACCTATATCCTCAATTAAAATGCAAACAAATAGACTTTATTGAGCATTTACTATAGGCCAGGCTCCATGCTAGGAATCTTGGGGATTCCCAAACTTAGAATCAAATGGAGAGACATATATGAAGATGACCTCTAAATGCAAGGAAGGGTGTGAGCAGGACTCTAATAATAGTGCTAAGAGTGACAGCAAATGGAGAGATTGGTTCTGAAAGGGACTCTCTAGGAAGGCTTATTGAAGTCGGGGATTACAGGGCTGGGGACGCAAAGAGGAGTAGAAGTTGAGCAAAGCAGGCATTCCAAACAGCAGTAACAGCACGAAGAGAGGCACCAAGGTGAGTGATGACGTCACATTTATGGGAACAGACAAGGAGGGTTGGGTCGTTGCATAATCAAGTTCAGGGCAGGGAGGAGCCGTAAAGGTGGAAGAGGCCAAGTCACACGCGGTCTTGTGCGCTGGGTGAAGGAGCCTCTATCTTATTCTAGAGACAACCAGGAGTCACTGGCAGGTTAAGTGTGTGTGGAGGGAGCGGTGTCTATGTAATTTTTTAGCACGAGGGAACCTACCCGTGAAGCCTGCTGCATCCTGAATACAGCTTCCAAAATGCACATCTCCGGACCACGCTGCGCTTAGGTACTTGAAGGGTCCTAGACCGTGGTGAGGCTGCTCAGCATCTTTATAGATTTCCCTTCTCTCATCTATAAAATGAATATGACCCCTGAGGTTCCTCCTACCCTACGCTTGGACGGTTCTGTTTTTAATAGCTTGTCTGGACACAACTTAGGTGATCATAGCTCGGCTCGCGCCGACGTGAGAATCTACTGGAATTGGGTCTATACCGTCAGTGTGAAGTAGTTAAGCAATTAGCAATTTAATCTGACAGTGTCGTGGAGGTTCCAGAGTAGATTTATTTAAATTGGGTCAACTATCTGGTGAAGACACTTCCACTGTCTGAAAGGCACACTACGCAGCTTGTTTTTTTTTTTTTTTTTTTTAAGATTTTATTTATTTATTTGACAGGGAGAGAGAGAGAGCACGAGCAGGGGGAACAGCAGAGGAAGAGGGAGAAGCAAGCTCCCTGCTGAGTAGAGAGCCTGATGTGGGACTTGATCCCAGGACCCTGGGATCATGATCTGAGCCGAAGGCAGATGCTTAACCAGCTGAGCCACCCAGGTGCCCTCGTAGCTTATGTTTTTAAAACCACTGCTTTGGTTCCACATTTGGAATCTGATGCCTATTTTGCATCGGTCCCAATACCTCAAGAAGCAGGAGGCTGTCAGGCTTGCTGAGTTGTCAATGTGTGGGAAATGCCCCCCAGCTAATCCCAGTCATGAAATCTGGTGGCTTGTGGGGTCCAGGAAGGCAGCCCGGACAGGCAGCTGCATAGTCAAGTGTTGCAATGTTTTTTTTTTTCTTTTCTTTCTTTCTTTTTTTTTCCTTTTTAAGCATACTTTTGCCCCAGTCCTTTCCAGTTAAGCATCTCCTTGGTGATGATGAAAGTTTGGTTTCTTCAGCAGGTCATAATTGCAAAACGATGAAGCCGGGGCTGGGGAGGTGGGTATTTTCTCGCCTGTCTTGACCAGAATCCGGGACTTTGCTTTTCATCAGACTGTGACTTCTTAGCAGGCTCATACTCTTGATGAGGACTCTGGTTTAGCCGGTGAAAGGAAGCTTGCACCAGGAGACTGTCAAGTTGCTCATTTAGCTCTTCCCGAGGGGCCTCACTTCTCTTTCATAATGCTCTTCCCGAATATCTATGTCATTCAGCAGCTTTTATTGAACGGGCATTGTTCTCTCAGAGATGAGTAAGATATGTTCTCTGCCTTGAAGAGCTCATTCTTTTAGGGGGTGGACACTAAAAAAGCAACTACAATTTCGTGTGACAAGTGCTATTAAAGGGAAATATACGTAGGGACCAAAATGAAGGAGCAATTAGTTCCACCTAAGGGAGGAGAGAGTGAAACAGAGTGACACTTGAGCTGGCCTTGGGAGGGGAAGGTGTGGCAGGTGGTTGAGGAGCGGAGGCTTGATGTGGGGGAGGATGTGCTAGAAGGGGGGGAGGACTCAGAGTCCCCGAAGCATACGAGAGCGTGCCATTGTCAGAAAGTACAAGTTTGGTGGCCCCAAATTTCAAATTGGAGCAGGATCGTAGGGGATTTGGGGAGGCAAGTTAAGACATATGGGGTTTGTCTTGTAGTTGTTGTCCCTATAGGTGTTAGCCCGTGACAGTCTGTGAGCATGACATCCTTTAGGAAAACACTTAAAGAGGCAACTTCAGTGTGCACAATGCACTGGATATGGGATCCGAGAGTAACCCTCCTGAAATGCAGAGCTATCCCTGACCACAGGGGTATGGCTTCATTGTGCGGTGTGTGTGGAGCTTTACTTGGCATTAATCCTTATCTGGAAGATCCTGGGCAGTTGTACGAGTCTGTTCAGGCTGCCATACCACAGACTGGGTGGCCCAAACAACAGAGATTTATTTTCTCACCATTCTGGAGGCTAGAACTCCCAGATCGAGGTGCTGTTGGCAGATTCCATTTCTGGTGAGAACGCCCTTGCTGGCTTACAGATGGCCTCCTTCTTGCTGTGTCCTCACATGGCCTCTTCTCTGTGCGTGTGCAGAGAGAGATCTCTTGTGTCCCTTCTTCTTTTTAATTTTTATTAACATATAATGTCTTCTTTGTTTCAGGGGTACAGGTCTGTGATTCATCAGTCTTAACACAATTCACAGTGCTCACCATAGCACATACCCTCCCCAGTGTCCATCACCCAGCACAAACCGTAAGAGACTCTTAATCTCCCTTCTTCTTCTTATAAAGTCACCACTTCTGTAGGATTAGGACCCCACTCTTAGGACTTCCTTGAACCCTTATTACCCCCTGTAACAGGCTCTGTTTCCAAAAACAGCCACATTGTGGTTTGGCATATGGCAATTCAACCATATGAATGTGCGAAGGAAACACAATTCAGTCCATAACAGCAGCTGACCTTCCTTCTTGTCCTTAGCAAACAACCCCCACAAACTTGCTGAAAGAACTTTAATGAACACACACTCTACAACAACTATCATTTCTGCAGGTAACAAATGGAAGCCAAATGTGAAGATTCCAGTTTTGTCCAATGTCTCCAACATTGTATCTTTTAAAAAAATATTTTATGTATTTATTTGAGAGAGAGAGAGAGAGCACACAAGCAGAGAGTGGGCAGAGGGAGAGGGAGAAGCAGACTCCCTGCTGAGCAGGGAGCCAGACCAGATGCAGGGCTCGATCCCATGACGCTTAACTGACTGAGCCACCCAGGCACCCCAACATCATATCTTCTGATTCTTCTACTGGCAGAGAGGTCAGAGACTCCTCCTTTTCCCAAGCATCCAGAGCACGAGCATCTCTGCCCATGCTAATGTTTGACCCGCCCTTGGGAAATTTCTCACTCAGCCCCAGGTAACCATGACCTGGTCTTCTGAACAACCTGCCTTTCCCCGGTTCTAGCATTGCCTTCCATGGTTTTTTCTCTCACCTCTCCCCACCACCCCCAACTTCTCCATTTCCTGGAGTCAATAATGCTCTTTCCTCCCCAATCTCTAGAACTTGCTGGAAGTGGTAAGCCAACTTCTTTCATCTGAATTGTAGGTACTGAGCTCGGCCCTTTAGTCTCAGCTCCCTTTTCTGCAACTCGATAGGGCATGTGAGCGGTGAATGCCACACTGGTTCCTGAAGCCCACGCCTGAATGACTCATTCGTTAAATGCCTATTGAATGAGTGCCACAGAACAAGGTTAAGGTCAGTAAAGCCTGGAGCTAGAAGTACCAGTTGTCTATAAACTTAGCATGCAAAGTTCCACATAAAAGAAAAGCATTTCAAACATCTCAGCATCATTTTAGAACCCTGCCTTCGCTTTTCCACATACTGGTTTACGTATATTTTTATTTAATACAAAATTATTCATTGGCCATTATTTATAGATAGGAAAGTAATATATATTGGAAGAATGCTGTTATTTTCACTTGGAGAATAGGATAAAAATACCTAGTTGTGATAAAATGTTCAGTAGCAATGATATAATTATATGTTGTATCCGCAGCCCCTATAACAGTGACTTGGCCCAGACAAGGTGCTTAGATATTTGTAGAAGAAATGAGTGAATACAAAATTGTGATAATATTTAACACAGATTAATTCAACAAAAATGCACTGTGTACCAACTAAATGTTACGCAGTTTGCTAGGGCCTGGGGGGTCTAGCTGTGGTCACACCTGCTCCTAGGCCCCTTGTCTATGCCAGGTGGTCCTGCTCTTTGAAGCCACAGTTTTGGGAGTGATCCACAGGGAGGACCAGCTAGATTAGCCTAATCCAGAGACAAACTTTGTCTGTAAAGTTCCAGAAATAAATATCTTAGGCTCTGTGGGCCGTACAGTCTCCATTGTGACTACTCAGCTCTGCCTTGTAACATGAAAAAAGCCATCCACAATAATGTAAATGAATGGGGTTGACTATGTTACAATAAAATTTTATTTACAAAAACAGTCAAGCCAGATTTGGCCCATGGGCTATAGTTTGCCTACTGCTGGAATCAATGTGGGAGCCATCAGGGTGAAATACCACCTTTATACACGTAAAATTATAGAATTTTGGAACAGAATGGACTGTACAGATGCTGCGCTCTATTTTACTCGAATAGCAAAATCCCAACCCCAGTAAATCCACACTCCATGTACCCACTGCTCACCTATCTTCTTACTGTTCAGCTATTGGTGAACATGAGCTGAGAAAAGCATTTACAATGGCACCAAAAACCACAAGATACCTAGGAATAAACCTAACCAAAGAGGTAAAGGATCTGTACACTAGAAACTACAGAATGCTTATGAAAGAAATTGAGGAAGACACAAAGAAATGGAAAAACATTCCATGCTCATGGATTTGAAGAACAAATATTGTTAAAATGTCTATGTTACCAGAGCAATCTACACATTTAATGCAATCTCTATCAAGATACCATCAGCATTTTTCACAGAGCTGGAACAAACAATCCTAAAATTTGTATGGAACCAGAAAAGACCCCGAATAGCCAGAGGAATGTTGAAAAAGAAAAGCAAAGCTGGGGGCGTCACAATTCCAGACTTGAAGCTCTACGACAAAGCTGTAATCATGAAGACAGTATGATACTGGCACAAAAACAGACATATAGATCAACGGAACAGAATAGAGAGCCCAGAAATGGACCCTCAACTCTATGGTCAACTCATCTTTGACAAAGCAGGAAAGAATGTCCAATGGAACAAAGACAGTCTCTTCAACTAACGGTGTTCGGGAAATTGGACAGCCACGTGTCTAAGAATGAAACTGGACCATTTTCTTACACCATACACAAAAATAGACTCAAAATGGATGGAAGACCTAAATTGTGAGACAGGAATCCATCAAAATCCTAGAGGAGAACACAAGCAGCAACCTCTTTGACCTCGGTGGCAGCAACTTCTTGCTAGACACGTCTCCAAAGGCAAAGGAAACAAAAGCAAAAATGAACTATTGGGACTTCATCAAGATAAAAAGCTTTTGCATAGCAAAGGAAACAGTCAAAAAACTAAAAGGCAACCCACAGAATGGGAGAAGATATTTGCAAATGACACTACAGATAAAGGGCTGGTATCCAAGATCTATAAAGAACTTACCAAACTCAATACCCAAAAAACAAATAATCCAGTTGAGAAATGGGCAGAAGACATGAACAGACATTTCTCCAGAGAAGACATATAAATGGCCAACAGACACGTGAAAAAATGCTCTACATCACTCGGCATTAGGGAAATAAATACAAATCAAAACCTCCATGAGATACCACCTCACACCAGTCAGAATGACTAAAATTAACAAATCAGGAAACAACAGATGTTGGTGAGGATGAGGAGAAAGGGGAACCCTCCTACACTGTTGGTGGGAATGCAAGCTGGTGCAGCCACTCTGGAAAACAGTGTGGAGGTTCCTCAAAAAGTTGAAAATAGAGCTACCCTATGACCCAGCAATTGCACTACTGGGTATTTACCCCAAAGATACAAATGTAGTGATCCAAAGAGTCACGTGCACCCCAATGTTTATAGCAGCAATATCCACAATAGCCAAACTATGGAAAGAGCCCAGATGTCCGTCGACAGATGAATGGATAAAGAAGATGTGATATTATTATTATTATTATTTTTTAAAGATTTTATTTATTTGACAGAGAGAGAGCGAGCACAGCAGGGGGAGCAGCAGAGGGATGGGGAGAAGCAGGCTCCCCGCTGAGCAGGGAGCCCGATGTGGGGCTCGATCCCAGGACACTGGGATCATGACCTGAGCTGAAAGCAGATGCTTAACGACTGAGCCACCCAGGTGCCCCAAAGAAATGATATTATATATATATGGAATATTATATATAATAATATATATAATGGAATATTACTCAGCCATCAAAAAGGATGAAATCTTCCTATTTACATTGCTGTGGATGGAACTGGAGGGTATTATGCTGAGTGAAATAAGTCAATCAGAGAAAGACAATTATATGGTTTCTCTCATATGTGGAATATAAGAAACAGCACAGAGGATCATAGGGGAAGGGAGGGGAAATGGAATGGAAAGAAATCAGGGAGGGAGAAAAACTGTAAGAGACTCTTAACTCTAGGAAACACACTGAGGGTTGCTGGAGGGGAGGTGGGTGGGGGGATGGGGTAACTGGGTGATGGGTATTAAGGAGGTCACGTGATGTGATGAGCACTGGGTGTTATATGCAACTGATGAATCACTGAACTCTACATCTGAAACTAATGATGTACTATATGTTGGCTAATTGAATTTAAATAAAATAAAAAGGAAGAAAGGAAAAAAAAAAGAGAGAAGAAAAGCACACGATCGTGCTGACTGGTTTCTGTTTAGTAAATACATGACCACTAATGCCAACTGAGTCCTTAGGGCTACCCAGAAATCTTACTTCATTTACCTCATATACTCATTATCCCTCCTAGAAGACTTGTTTTTTTAAGTTTCTATTTACATTCTAGTTAGTTAACATAGAGTGTAATATTGGTATCAGGAGGTAGAATTTAGGGATTCATCCCTTACATACAAACCCAGTGCTCATTACATCATGTGCCTTCCTTAATGTCCATCAACCAGTTACCCCATCACCCCACCCACCTCCCCTCCAGCAACCCTCAGTTTGTTCTCTATCATTAAGAGTCTCTTATGGTTTGCTTCCCTCTCTCTTTTTTTCTTTTTTTATTAAAGATTTTGTTTATTTATTTGACAGAGAGAGAGACACAGTGAGAGAGAGAACACAAGCAGGGGGAGTGGGAGAGGGAGAAGCAGGCTTCCTGCAGAGCAGGGAGCCCGATGCGGGGCTTGATCCCAGGACCCTGGGATCATGACCTGAGCTGAAGGCAGACGCTTAACGACTGAGCCACGCAGGCGCCACCTTCTCTCTTTTTTTTTAATGCCCGTTCTCACCAAACCTCCAGCACCTCCGTGGCAGCTATGGATGTGTGTGCCTGGATCTCCCTACAGAGGAGCGCAGCTCGCTCACAGTCTCCCAGCTGTTACCTTCTTCAGGAAACATCTCAGCCTTCTGGGCAAGGCCGCATTCTTCCCAGGGATGCCCGAACCAATGGCTGAAAAGGACAGAGGTACAAGGGCTGGGCCATTTTGGCCAAGGGAGAACTCTCTAACTCTTCCTCTTTGCCCCAGAGCTCTGCTATGGGTTGGCCAGGACTTTTGCAAATCTCATCACCCTCTGAGGTTCTCTCCTCTGGATTCTGTTTCCTCCACCCTTCCTTTTCACAGGCTTCCAAATCTACAGCCTAGTTTATTTTAAACAGAAATACCATATACAACATGAAAAAAACATTTAAAGCTAACTTGCTTTTTTTCCTGGTCTTAGCACTTAAAATGTTTGTTGTAGCAAAAGATTTTTTAGAAGATTTAATGTTCAATTTAGTTAAAGGAAAGCACTGAATCATCACTGCTAATGGTTCCTGTTGCTTAGCTCTGTTCTCTGCAAACCTTTCATTGCACCAGAAGGACTGAGCCTTTCTCCCGGGAGACTAAAGCAGCAGTTCCAACACCAAAGAGCATCACTGACCAAGATATAACCAAGTGTGACAAGGACTGACAGCGATTTTTCCACACCATTCAGAATAGTAAGGGAGTCTGTACTCCCTTATAGGGCTTTGTCTCCCCAGTGACTTAGAAATGCATTTATTGCATCTTATACTTGTGACTTGACTCTATGATACAAGATTTCTTTTTTTTTTTTTTAAAGAGAAGCATAGGGTATAAATAGTTATTTTGGCTTTCTGTTGATTGACTCAGTACTGCATCCATTGGCTGATTCTCATGTAATATTCACACCTCCCATTTGCACAGTGCTTTGCAGTTGGGAGACTTTGCTCTCCAATATGTCATGTGAATCTTTTTATAATCTCATGAGGGGACAAGGACAGTATGATTACCTGTGTCTTACATATAAAGAAAATGAGGTTCATAGAGGTTAGGTCCTTTTCTTTCAATGTTATGTAGCAGGAAGATGCAAAAGCTGTCACTAGATCTAAGTTTTTCAAGTTTGGTCGAGACCCTTCTACCGTACTGCATGGCTTGAGAGCTATTACTCTGACAACATACAGGAAGACCTCTGTTATTTCAGGCCAAGCTTTTATCAAGTGTGGCTTAGTGCGTGTTAGCAAGGAGGTGCATGAGGAACAATTGTTTCTTTATTCTAGTTTCATGAGATGCAAAAGAAAATAAAATATGCATTAATAAAAACTCCTTTGAAGTATCATACTTGCATGCCCTGCTGCAGTATTAAAAGCTGCTAGTTGTTCATATTCACTAAGACTATTTTTTGTACAAAAACTAATTTGATTGTGACTCCAAGTGAAGGTTTAGTGGATACAACAATTCAGGAATGGAAGAAACAGAATTATCTGCCATTGGCATTTGGCTACCAGCCAGCATGCTAGACTACCTGATTAGACTTATCAATAAGCCATTGGCCATAATATGACCGTTGAAAATGTGCCCAATGATTTATTTGGCCCAGGGAAACTGGAAAGTGAAATCAAGCAGTTATGGAAGGGTTTTTTTTGTTCCTTTTATAGCTCTCCAACTAAGCAGAATAAATTCACTAGGATTAAAAAGTTGAATTTACAGTAATTTAATAAAGCCAGTGAAACTTTTAAATGGGTAATTACACTTATCATATTAAAGGGAAATAAGAAAAGATGTAATAAAGCTTATGGAAATACGATTTATCCAGGAGAAGAAATTAGGAAATAGAGATATCTTAATTTGTATTACGCAAGCAGTATGTGGATACCATCTTGTAGTGAAAGATGACCTCAAACATGCAGAATATAAGATAAAAATAAAAAGTATGGCTTTATTTCCCTTTTCTTTCTCAGAGATAACAACTGTGAACATGTACAAATAAACATTTTTATGTCAATTGGAATTTATTCTTTGTATAATTCCATCACTCTCTTATTTTCACTAAATGATTTATATTACAGATCTTTCTATGTCAGTGCATATATCGTTGTATTTAAATGTATCATATTAGGGATGCCTGGGTGGCTCAGTCAGTTAAGCATCTGACTCTTGATTTCGGCTCAGGTCATGATCTCAGGGTCATGGATCGAGCTCTGTGTGGGCTCTGTGCTGGATGTGGAGCCTGCTTAGATTCTGTCCCTCTCCCTCCGCCCCTCCACCCTCCACACATGTGGATAAAAAATAAAAAAAAGTATCACATTGATCTATAGTATAGATGATACTATAATTTATTTACCCACTCACCAATTAATCACCATGTAAGTAGTCACCCAGCAAAGATGTGGTCAGCAGCATCATATATGCCCCTTGAATCACATAAGGGTAAATACCAAGAAATCAAACCATGGGTTTGAAGTATCAGTGCATTTAAATTGTATGTAGACCCCCCCACCACCAATTGCTCTCTAAAAGGACTAACCATTTATGTTATTCCCAATAACATATGAGACTAAATGTTTACTGACAAAAGTGTATATTATTATAATTCAAAAATTTTGTTTATAATTTTATTTGTGTCCTCTCTATTTTTTACTTGGTTTGTCTATCTAAGGTTTGCCAGTTTTGTTTATCTTTTTCAAAGAACCAACCCTTGGTTTTTGTCAGTCTTTTCTATTATCTTTCTATTCTCTATGTCATTTATTTCTTCATCATTTCCCTTCTGGTAACTTTGGGCTTAGTTTGTTCTTATTTTAAAGATTCCTTGTGGTGTAAAGTTAGGTTGCTTATTTGAGACCTTCCTTTTTTCTTCATGTATGTGTTTATCCCTAAAATCTTCCTTTTAAGGACTGTTTTCTTTTTTGCTATATCCATAAGTTTTGGTATGTTGTGATTCCATTTTCATTTATCTCAAGATACTTCTTTATTTCCATTTTGATTCTTTTTTTGATTTGTTGGTTGTTCAGGATTGTGTTGTTTAATTTCCATGCATTTGTGAATTTTCCAGCCTTCCTTCTGTTATAGATTTCTAGTTTCATTCCATTATGGTCAGAAAAGATACTTGATATCATATCTACCTTCTTGAATTTGTTTCGACTTGTTTTGTGGCTAAGCATATGGTCCATCCTAGAAAATGTTCCAGGTGTGCTTCAGAAGACTGTGTATCTTGCTCTTGTTGGATGGAATGTTCTGTATATGTCTGTTAGGTCCACTTGGTCTATAGTGTTGCTTGGGTCTGATCTTTCTTTATTGATTCTCTGCCCGGATGATCCATCCATTGTTGAGAGTGGGGTAGTGAAGTCCCCAAATATTATTGCTGCTTGTTTCTCCTTTTAGTTTTGTTAGCATTTGCTCTGTATATTCAGGTGCTCTGATGTTGGGTGCATAAACACTTAGAATTGTTATATCTTCTTGAAGGCAAATAAGTAAAATTATGAGACAGGAGACATTACAGCTGATACTATAGAAATACAAAGAATCATATGAGACTACTATGAGCAACCTATGCCAATAAATTGCACAACTTAGAAGAAATAAATACATTTATAGAACCATACCACCTACCAAGACTGAATCAGGAAGAATTAGAAAATCCGAACAGACCAATAATGAGTAAGGAGATTGAATCAGTAATCAAAAAGCTCCCAACAAAGATAAGCCCAAGACAAGATGATGTCATTGGTGAATTCAGCCAAACAAGAATTAGTGCCATTTCTTCTCAAACTCTTTAAAAAGATAGAAGAGGACAAAATACTCTCAAACTCATTTTATGAGACCAGCATCACCCTGATACAGGGAAGGACACTACAAGAAAAGAAAGCTGCAGGCCAGTATTCTTGATGAGTATAGACGCAAATATTCTCAACAAACATACTAACAAACTGAATTTAATAGCACATTGAAAAAAATCATACACCATAATCAAGTGGGATTCATCCCTGGGAAATAAGGGTAGTTTAATGTATGCAAACAAATAAATGTGATGCAGCACATTACCAGAATGAAAGATAAGATTAGCATGATCATCTCTATAGATGCAGAAAAAGCATTTGTCGGAATTCAACATCCTCTCTCTCTCTTTTAAAAGATTTATTTATTTGAGAGAGAGGGAGAGAGAGAGAGCATGCAAGCATGGGGGAGGGGCAGAGGGAGAGGGAGAGAGAAACTCCAAGCAGACTCTGGAGTGAGCGCAGAGCCCAAAGCAGGGGCTCAATCCCATGACCCTGACATCACGACCCAAGCTGGAACCAAGTCATATGCATAACCAACTGCACCACCCAGGTGCCCCCAGAATTCAACATCCTCTCTTGATAAAAGCTCTCAAACAGTTGGGTAGATAAGGAACACATCTCAACATAATAGAGGCCATATGTGACAGGCTCACAGCAAACACCATACTCAATGGTAAAAGGTTGAAGGCTTTCCCTCTAAAATCAGGTACATCAGGTACAAGACAAGTGTGTCCACTCTCACCACTCCTGTTCAACATAGTATTGGAAGTCCTACTCAGAGTAATCAAGCAAGAAAAAGAAACAAAAGTGTCTGAGTTGGAAAGAAGTAAAATTACCTCTGCAGATGACATTATCTTACATATAGAAAGCCCTAAAGACGCCACCAGAAAAACTACTCAAACTAATAAACAAATTCAGTAAAGTTACAGGATATAAAATTAATATACAAAAATCACTTGCATTTATATGCATTAAGAAGGAATTATCTGAAAAAGAAATGGAGAAAACAATCTCATTTACAATAGCATCAAAAACAATCAAACACTTAGGAATAAATTTAACCAAGGAGGTGAATGATCTGTACACACAAAACTGTATGATATTGATTAAAGAAATTGAAAAAGACAGAAATAAATGGAAAGATACCACATGTTTATGGATTGGAAGAATTAATACTGTTAAAATATCCATACTACCCAAAGTAATTTATAGATTCAATGCATCCCTTCTAAATTCCAATGGCATTTTTTATAGATACAGAAAAAAGAATACTAAAATTCACGTGGAACTACAAAAATCCCAAATGGACAAAGCAGTCATGAGAAATAATAAAGTTGGAGGCATCGCACTTCCTGATTTCCAACTATATTACAAAGCTAAAGTAATCAAAACACTATGGTACTGGCATCAAAACAGGTACATCAATGAATAGATCTGAATGAAGAGCCCAGAAATAAACCCATGCTTATATGGTCAATTAAAATTTACAATGGAATCAAGAATAATGAGGAAAGGGAAGTATCTTTAATAAGTGGTGCTGGCCAACCTGGGAAAAGAATGAAATTGGACCCCATTCCTACCTCACTCATAAATATTAGCTCAAAATGGATTAAAGATTGAAATGTAAGACCTGAAACCATAAAACTCCTACCAAAAAAATAGGGAAAATCTTCCTTGACATTGGCCTTGAAAATGATTTTATGGATATGACACCCAAAGCACAGGCAACAAAAGCAAAACAAAACAAAAAATAAGTGGGACTACATCAAACTAAAAAGCTTCCACATGGCAAAAGAATCAACAAGAGGCAAGCTACAGAATAGGAGAAATCATTTGTAAGCCACATATATCTGATTAGGGTATAATATCCAAAATATATAAAGAACTCCTGTAACTCAATAGCAAAGAGCCAAATAATTCAATCAAAAAAATGGGCAAAGAACCTGAATAGACATTTTTCCAAAGAAGATATTCAAATGGCCAACAGGTACATGAAAAGATGCTCAGCATCACTAATCATTGGGGAAATGCAATTATAAGCCACAATGAGATATCACTTCATACCTTTCAGAATAGCTGTTATAAAAAGGACAAGAGATAGCAAGTGCTGGCAAGGATGTAGAAAAATGGAACTTTTGTACACTGTTGGTGGAAATTTAAATTGGTGCATCCACAATGGAAAACAGTAGAGAGGTTCCTCAAAAAATGAAAAATAGAATTATCAGTGATCCATTAATCCCACTTCTGGGTATTTATCTGAAGAAAATAAAATTACTATCTCAAAGAGATATAGGTACCCCTGTATTTATTGCAGCAACAGCATTATTATTATTTTTTTTTAAGATTTTTTTTATCCATTTATTTGACAGAAAGAGCACAAGTAGGCAGAGCGGCAGGCAGAGGGAGAGGGAGAAGCAGGCTCCCCACTGAGCAGGGAGCCCGACGTGGGGCTCGATCCCAGGACCCTGAGATCATGACCTGAGCCAAAGGCAGACTCTTAACCGACTGAGCCACCCAGGTGCCCTGGGAGAGTAGATTTTAGAAGTTTTCACCATACACAGACAAAAATGGTAACTATGTGAGGTGATGTATGTGTTAACTAACTTTATTGTGGTAATTATTTCTCAACATATACCTATATAAAATCACTACTTTGTATACCTTAAAGTTATACAATGTTATGTCAATTATATCTCAATAAAGCTGGAAAAAATTTAAAATTTTGCCATCTGATGGACAAAAAATTGTTATGCTTGGTATTAATTCTAATTTTCCTAATTAATAATTACAATGGATATAAATTTTAGGTATTTATTGCCCATATGATCCTCCTGTAAAAATGTCTATGATTTTTGCTTAGTTTCCTACTGAGTTTTTGCCTTTGACATTAGGTTGGTAGATCTGCATATATTCTGGATTTTATTTTTTTAAAGATTTATTTATTTATTTGAGAGGGGAGGGGCAAAGGGAGAGAGAGAGGGTCCTCAGCAGATTCCACGCCGAGCATGGAGCCCGAAGTGGGGCTGGGTCTCATGACTCTGAGATCGTGACCTGAGCCAAAACCAAGAGCCAGGCACTTAACAGACTGTGCCACCCAGGTGCCCCATATTCTGGATTTTAATCATGTCTGTAGTTTATGTTTTTTTTTTTTTTAAGATTTTATTTATTTGACAGAGAGAGACACAGCGAGAGCAGGAACCTTTGTGCACTATTGGTGGGTATGTAAAATGGTGCAGCCGCTGTGGAAAACAGTATGGCAGTTCCTTAAAATGCTAAATGTAGGGTTGTCATATGATCCAGCAAGTCCGCTTCTGGGTGGATACACCCAATGTTACAACGGTATCTCAACATTTGTACACACGTTTCTAGCAGCATTATTTACAATAGCCAAAAGGTGGAAGCAAACATGCCCATTGATCAATGAGTGGATAAACCGTAGGTGGTATATATATACACTGGAATATTACTCTTTAAAGAGGAAGAGAATTCTAACATGTGATACAACATAGATAAACCTTGAAGCCATTATACTAAGTGAAGTGGCCAGTCACAAAGAGACAAGTACTGTGTGATCCCGTTTATGTGGGGTATCTAGAGTCAAATTCATAGAAATAGGAAGTAGGACGGTGGTTGCCAGGGGCTGGGGCAAGTTAGTGTTTAATGGCAATGGAATTTCAGTTTTCCAAGATACTCAAGTTCTGGAGATTGTTTGCAAACAATGTGAAAATACTTAACCCTACTGAAGTAGACACTTAAAAAAGGATTCATATGGTCAATTGTGTGCTATGTGTATTTTATCACAATTTGAAAAATGGGCTTTTGGCTTTACTAATCAAGTCTATGTTTCTAATGTTTTCCATGACTTAATTTCGACTTTTATTTGTTCTAAGTTCTCCCTTTTGCCTTCTTTGCAACAATTTCTTTCTTTTTATTAGCATTTAGAGTAAAAAAGAAGTGTGTTAATATCTCTCAACATGATTGCAAACAAATGTCAAAATTTTCTTTTATTTCCAGAATTTTTACTTTATATTTTTTATTTTTTATTATTTTTTTAAAGATTTATTCATTTATTTTCAAGGGGGGGGGAGGGAGAGAGGGAGAGGGAGAGAATCTCAAGCAGACTCCCCACTGAGCATGGAGCCTGACACATGGCTTGAACTCACAACCCATGAGGTCATGACCTGAGCCAAAATCGTGAGTCAGATGACTAACTGACCGACCACCCAGGTGCCCCTACTTTATGTTTTTTAACTATTGCTAGGCTCAGAAAGGCTTCTGGATGCTTTATCTTTTAGATTTTAGATTGAACATTTTCTCAGTACTAAAAATTGTCCTGGGGTGCCTGGGTGGCTCAGTTGTTGAGCGTCTGCCTTCGGCTCAGGTCATGATCCCGGGGTCCTGGGATCGAGCCCCACATCGGCTCCCTGCTCAGCGGGGAGCCTGCTTCTCCCTCTCCCACTCCCACTGCTTGTGTTCCCTCTCTCGCTGTGTCTCTCTCTGTCAAAATAAATAAATAAAATCTTTAAAAAAAATTGTCCTAAAACGCTCTTTATACAATTCAATATTTTGGATGTGAGCTCTTCTTTGTATTAATATCAACACATCTGTAGGTTGTTGGCTGGTATATTCATTTTTTTTCTTTCTGTCCCTTAATTTTCAATCATTCTCTGTCCTGTTGGTATAGATCTGCCTCTTATCAACAAAACACACCTGGATTTTGAAAACCAACTCTGGAAGCCCCTACTTTGTAATAGTGGAATTTAACACATACACATTTACTGTTATTGCCAATTTGTTTGACCCTATTCCTGCCACCTAATTTTATATTGTCTGTTTGCCATGCTTTTATTATTTTGCTTTCTGTGCCTGCCTGCCATTTGTTGGACTGATCAAAATTTCTTCATTCCATTTTTCCTACTAGTTCTATTTTCTAATGCTTTAAAAAAATTTTTAAAGATTTTATTTATTTGAGAGAGAGAGAGCAAGAGAGAGAGCAGAAGCAGGGCTGGTGGAGAGGCAGAGGGAGAAGGAGAAGAAGGTTCCCCACTGAGCAAGAATCCCGATGTGGGACTCGATGCCAGGACCCTAGGATCATGACCTGAGCCTAAGGCAGATGCTTAACCGACTGAGCCACCCAGGCGCCCTAATGCTTTAGAATTTTTATACATTCTAAAACTCCTATTTTTTATAAGCATCTAGAACTAATCAGTATTTTTATGTTCCCTCCGAAAAAGAAGAAAGTCTATTACTTCCTCTCATTCCCCTAAGATCCCCTGTGTAGTCTTCATTCTCACGTTTTTGTTCTGTATTGTCATCAGTGTAAACACATTTATTTAGATGCAACCAGAAATTATTCTGCATTCTTTGCTCGCCACTCATGTGTCCAGTATCATCTTCCTTCCTTCCTCCCTCTTGTCATTTCCTTCCTTCCTTCCTTCCTTCCTTCCTTGTTCTTTTGTTAGAATGAGTTATCAAATATTTCTTTTGGAGAGAGGGTCTCTAGTTAGTGAACTTTCTGATTTCTTGTTTGTCCAAACATGTCTTTAGCTTACCCTCATATTTGACTGGTGGCTTGGCTAGATACTGATATTTAGGTTCAAAATCATTCTCATACAGAATTACTAATGATAAGTCTGGTGCTGGCCTGATTTTTGCTTTCCTTCTCTGGAAGCTTTTCAGATTTTGACATCTGAAATAGTGCCAGGATGTGTCCAGATGCGGGAGGTGGGGGGGGTCCTGTCTTCATTCATTCACTCTGTGTGATATTCAGCGGATCCTTTCACACTGAAATATTCTGTGTTTCCTCCACTGTGGGAATTGTTCCTCTGCTAGTTCTCAGATTATTTCCTCTTATCCATTCACTAGGTTCTTGTTCTCTTGACTCCTATTACTGGTTTTGGGAATTTATATCTCTGAATATTCCCCCCCTCCCCAGTATTCCATGTCTTGTCACTTTTTTCTATATTCTGAGAGATTCCCTCAATTTTATCTTCCAGATCATGAATTTATTTATTTATTTTAAAAGATTTTACTTATTTATTTGACAGAGAGACACAGCGAGAGAGGGAACACAAGCAGAGGGAGTGGGAGAGGGAGAAGCAGGCTTCCCGCCGAGCAGGGAGCCCGATGCGGGGCCTGATCCCAGGGCCCCAGGATCATGACCTGAGCCGAAGGCAGATGCTTAATGACTGAGCCACCAAGGCGCCCCCATAGTTTTAGTTTTTAAATACCTTTTCTTACTGTTGGATTGCTTTTTGTCATAGAAGTCTGTTCTTTTTAATGAATGAAATCTCCATTCACATTCTTCTAAGTATGTACACTTCTCCTTTCTCCCTAAATTACCTAACTCCTATAGAGTTAGCTGTGGACCTTTGTCCAGGTCACACATTTTGGTTCTTTTCTTTCATCTTCCTTGTTTCTCTCAGATCTGAAGATCTTTATTTTGAATGAAGGTTTGCATAGATTAGTCTAGATCTGAGACGAGCAGGTCTAGATCTGAGAGGAGCAGTTCTGTTGGCCCAATAGTACTCTCCTCCAAGTTACGGCCAGTAGATGACTGATGCTCTGGGTGAGTAGCTGGAGTGTGTCAACTGGAAGGCCTCTCTACCAGGCGGGTTGACTTAGAGGCCTCTGTAATCCACTACCACTAAGAGGGTTCTATGCTGCTGGTGGAGTATATCTCTCTTCTAGGTAATGCTGCTCTCCCCACCCATCCACATACCACACACACACACGCTTGCTGTGGAGGCCCATGACTACTGCATGGCCTTCTCTGCTTCTCCATCAGGTTCCTATACTCTTGTAAGGAGCTTTGTCTGGTCAGGCAGATCATTTTGGTTTTAGCTGAAAGTAAAATGCCACAAGTGTGTGTGTGTGTGTTTGTGTGTGTGTAGCTATGGGGATCGCTGGGAGAGGATAGCTTTCTCTTACATTCTGAATATTGTACATTAATTACCTTGAAAACTTTCCCAGGGATCCCTTGGGTTCTTTGTCTTCTCTCTTCTTGGAGTTTCTCTAATTCTGTCATGCCCTTAGAAGTGGTTTGTTCCTTCCTGTCCTTTAGGCCGTTTTCTCTTGTTCCTGTATCTTAGACAATTCAATTGCATTTCCTTCAGGAAGCTCCTCAGAATGTCTGAGTCCTTGGTTGTATTTGCTCTTGTTTTTCGGTGCCCTTGTGGGCATGTGTGCATTTGGTGGGGGGTGAGGGAGAAGTGTATAATACACATGTACCACAGTTCTGTCAGTGTTCACAGTTTGAGCAGAAGTTCAGGCAGACCACTTGATGAGTCCAACACCATGTAGTTGAAAAATGACAGCCATCCTTTCCTCAGCATCTTTTCTAGACCCTGTGGTGGGTACTTCATATGCATTTTCCCTAATGCTCAAACACTATTAGAACACAAGCTCCATGTGGACAGGGATCATCGGATGTCTTTGCCCACTGTTAGATTCCTAGTGCCTAGCACAGCACCCAGCACATAGTAGCTGCCCAGTAAATCTTTGTTGAATGAAAACCCTATCAGTAGAGTTTTACTACCATTTAGCAGATGGTGAAACTTAAGCTCAGATAGTTTTATTAGCCTCCTCTAGGGTGTAAACACTGGAGTGAGGCTGCAAAGACAGATCCGTATGTCCTAAGCTTGCTCTTATGTACCTCAATACGATTATAAGGGGTTCTTTCTGTGAAACTCTAGAAAAGAGATATGAACAATTGGTCCAGAGCTCAGTTTTTCTCTCTATAATGACGTTGTAGGTCAAGATTTGCTCTTGTGTGTGATGCAAAACAATAATCTCTTCTCTAGGGCAATGGACACAGATTTTAGGTGGGAGAGACGTGGCTTTAGAGAAGTTCATATTAATAAGGCCTGAGACTTGTAGTTTTTTCTGGGTTCAAAGTGACTCCACAATGTGACATGATTAATGCAAAAATTTACTTTAGGGCAAATATATGCAAGTATGATACCCAAGTCAAGTCCCACTGTATTCTATACTCCTCTGAGAGTTCTATCTATCTCTGGGACATTAACAGACCATGTCACACATGACATAGTAAAGGACAAAGTACATTTTCCATCTGGCTGTATTTGTGTTTCCGATTTACACTTCTCTCTTTGTACCCCGAGACACTGCCTTCATTCAGGACCTCATCATTCTTTGCCATTCCAACAACACACCGACTTATCTCTCTGCCCATAGTCTTGTCACCTCAGACCATCCTCTACCCAGCAGCGAGAGCAATCTTCCAAAAACAAAAATCAGATCACAACATACCTCTTATTAAATCCCTTTAATGACTCCCTGAGGGCCTAAAATAAAATAGCATTAGAGGTGATGACCTGTATGATCTGGCCCTTTTACTCTCTCTGGCTTCATTTCCCATCACTTCCTTCCCTTGCCCTGGGGGAGGAGGCAATGTTGAACTGTAGTCGAGGTAATTTGATGAATTGAGGTCATGTAGTACAGATACTCAGTATGAATACGTTATATCGTCTAACTCTGTACTTTCCTACGTTATATGCCTAAGTGTTATTTTGTGCTATGGATATTAGGGTATAGGTCTCAGAACCCAACTGGATAAATACAATCAATATGAATACTTGCAAATGCTTATTCGTCAAGAGGGGCAAATTGGCTAGATTCCAGAAGATATAAATCTTAATCTCCTAAGCCTTTTTCTTTTTTTTTTAAAGTTTTTTTAAAATTTATTTGACAGCGAGAGCGAGAGAGCACAAGCAGGGGGAACAGCAGAGGGAGAGGGAGAAGCAGGCTTCCCGCTGAGCAAGGAGCCTGAAGCGGAGCTCGATCCCAGGACCCTGGGATCATGAACTGAGCCGAAGGCAGATGCTTAGCCCACTGAGCCACCCAGATGTCCCTCCTAAGCCTTTTTCTCAGTTACAGACATATTAGAGTTCGTTGGTGTATGGGAAGCCGCGGCTAAGGGCAGACCAGGAGGTCCAGGCTCTCAAATCTAGAGAAGTCAAAGGGTCCTGGGTGCCTGAGGCTGCACCTAGCAATTTAGGGAAAGGCGGTTGGGTAAGGCAAGTCCGCATGGTGTTTACTCTGGTTTGGTTCTTGTCTTATTTTGGGTTTCCTTGCCCCCGTTCCATCTTATTGTAACCAGAAAGAACTCAGGGTCTTTCAGATGAATTTCCTTCCTCATTTAGCCAGCAACAATATAGTCATTCATGGAGCCACTCGTTTGTCGTTTACAAGGAGACTACAATGAGACACATGCTCTGTTAGGTGCTGAGGTAGCTTAGTTGGAGTGCTAGTTGCTGTAACAAACAGCCCTAACATCTGGGTGGCTTAACCCTAGAAAAGTTGAACTTCTGCTCTGATTGCAGGCCTGTGTCAGGCAGTGGGAGAGACTTTTCTCCGTGCAGCCGTTCAGTGAGCTGGGCTCCTTTCATCTTGAGTCTCACCCTCTTCTTGGTCAGTGGAGGCTTCTCTCATTTGGTGGGTACCTGGAGAATGAAAGAGATGTGAGCCAGGCCTGGAAGAGGCTCATATCACTTCTATTCACATCCCTTTAGCTAAACTCAGTCACATGGCTGCTGGTAAATATAAGGGGGACTGGGAGACACAGTCTTGCCGTGAATCTTAAGGCAGAAGAAGAGAACACAAGCGCTGGTGATCATTAGTGGTGTCTAAGGATAGTGCTTACAGAGATTTAGCTTTATAGTAATATGCAAAGAGGTTAAGATCTGGAAGTATGGCTGCCAAGGGGGAAAGTAGTGGGAAAACGCAGGGTGGGAGCATGACAAGCATAAAGAACTATGAGGAAGTACCGTTCTTTTTTGCTGAGAGAAAAGTAGGGTCAAATGTCTAAGTGTCATTATTGTCCTTGGATTTTTAAGTAGCTAGACAAGAGTCTTGTCATTCATGCTTTCCAATACCACTTAGCTGAGCTAAGTGGAAGAAACTGAAATGAAACACGTCACTACAAATCCTTCTGCATTGGCTGAGCAGTGCTCTTTGCCACATCCTGAGCTATGCAGGCATGGAGGATGCAAGATGAAGCAAGCCAGTCTTTGCCCTCACATAGTTCTCAAGCCAGTGAGGAGGGATGCACGTAGGCAGCTACCCAGGTACCACTTTGGGGCATGCTCTGCACTTCTGGTCCAGGGACATGATGTCATTGCGGTGGAGCAAGTGAGGAAGCCATTCATCCCCACTTGGGGGGCCATGGATAGCAAAGACCAGCTCTGCATTGGAGCCTTAGAGGATGCGTGGGGTTATGATGGGAAAAGGTGGGTTCCAGGGACAATAGAAGCAAAAAGAAAGGAATGAGCAAAGACAGGGAGATGAGAGTATGTGGCATCTCTAAGATATTTCTCAGGAGCTGGTGGCTTATTTTTAAAACCTCAGCGGTCTTGAGAAAGACCTTATGAGACAACCGTCTGTCCTAATAGCGAGCGGTTTATAACAGCAACATTTGAATCTATTATTACACACAAAGACTATTTTATATGAAATTGTGGAGGTCATTTGAGATATTTTGAGTTTTCTTTTGGGCAATTATCTCCTGACGTAAATATCAGAACAGCAGAAATATTTGCAGCCATATTTATGCTCTTTCCTATTTATTCATTTTTATTTAACCGTATGTAACATTTATGATCTGCCAAGCACTGTTGTAAGAACTTTACGTATTCACCTCTTGAATTCTTAAAACCACCTTGGGAGGTAAGGATTATTATTATCTGCATTTTTCACATGAGGAAACTAAGGCCCAGAAATGTGAAGTAAGCTGCTCAAGCTCACCCAGCCAGGAAGTGGTGTCAGATGGGTTTCAGACCCCCCAGCACACCAAGGCCCCGGAGTCTGGACTCTTAATGGGTGGGCAATTTTCCGTCATTTACTCATATCAAATAATACATAATGAGACGTATTCTGTGCTACCAGCCACCTTGGAGTTCATGGAAAGAGGATACACTTCAAGGGTAAGGGGGTCCAACTTGCACCGAGGCCCTGAAGATGAGCTTTGCCGAGTGGGGCGGGCCCAGGGAGAGGTGTGAGGGGAGCGTGGCTACGGCCTGGGGCATGGCGACGGTGGAGCAGAGAACGCAGAGCCACACGGCAGACTGTGCAAGAGCAAAAGCAGCAGGCTCTGGCAGCAGGTGGGAAGAAGGAGGCAGCGAGAGGCAGGACTTTCCGGCAGCGTCCATCTGTTGTCTTGTCGCTTGTCTGCCAGTCGAATTTAGCTCGGTGACTTCTGAAAGCCACCTGCCCTTCACCTCAGAACGCACTGTTGACAAGCAATAGTAGTGCTTACAAGGGAGGAAGCGAAGAGCTAGCTCCCTCCATTAGTGGTCCTTGAAGGCAACAGGGTGGAGCATTTCCCGTTCGCCAACTCTCAAAATGCTGACCCGCCGGCATCTTCCCCAGAGGACCCCACTGGGCCCAAAACCTCTTGCACTAATTATAAATCCCACCCTGCTGGGGCTCCTCAATCCAGAGATGATCAGAGGAGACAGGAGAAGGGAGAACCTCGGCCCGGCAAGCCTCCGCTTAGAGCAAGCCCGGCGACCCCCAGGTTTGGGCATGCACACCGGGACAGCTTTGCAAATTAACTGGGTGCCGAAATGAACTATAATTGAAAACCAGTTGCTTGTATCAGTTCAACCCACTGAACTCCGTTTGCCATGGTAGCAGGTTTTTGTGTGTGTGTGTGTGTGTGTGTGTTTTTTAAGATTTTTATTTATTTACTTGACACAGAGAGAGACAGCTAGAGAGGGAACACAAGCAGGGGGAGTGGGAGAGGGAGAAGCAGGCTCCTGGCTGAGCAGGGAGCCCCATGTGGGGCTCGATACCAGGACCCTGGGACCATGACCTGAGCCGAAGGCAGACACAACGACTGAGCCACCCAGGCGCCCCGCATTTCTGTGTTTTTAACTCTTTCATTCCGTCTTCCTTTGACCAGAGTGTCTCTCCTGGGGTTCTAAGAGAAGTGCTCCTTGTTGAGGGTATCTTGGCCTGGTGGTTAGGACAAAGAGGTCAACTTCCCTCCTCTTTGGCATCTTCGAAACCAGGTTGCCTAGCCTTGGGCAAGCTGCTAAACTTTCTAGGCCTCTCTGCTCTCCTGTCTGCTGCCCAAATGCATGCTGAGTTTCCGCAGTGAATGACCCACTCAAGTAAAAAGAGTCAAGATGTGAAATCTTCCAAGCCCTCTGTGCCTGGTGCCGTCTGCATGCCCCCCACTCTGCCCTTAAGTGACTAGTTCAGAAGGGTGTGCAAACTCAAAGACAGGAACTCTTGCAGCCTTCAGGTGAATGACAAGCCATTCCAACCCAAATCTGCGTGCTCTCCTGTTCACAGGGCTTGGCGTGGGGATGGGGAACTGTGCATTGGCTGTTGCTGGAGCTACATATCTCTGGGGACATTTTCCTTCCCTTTGTTTCATACCCAGAACGCAACTTGTCAAATTACTCATCTGATCTATCCCAGTGACTTGCTATTTCACTTTTATCTATTTTTATTTTATTTTTCTCGGAACGACTATAACCTTCTTGATAGGACCTGCATTTGCGATTGGGATGGGAGACTGCTTTCTCAGCTCGGTTATTTTACCCCATCTTTCTTTTTAATAGAGGTGTAATTGACATAGAACGCTGTGTAACTCTAAGGTGGACAACTGTTGATCTGATACACGTTTCTACATTGCAGTATGATTATCACTCTAGTCAAGCATCAGCTGATGCCCCCCACATAATTATTTCACTTTGTTTTACTGCATCTTAAACCAAAGAAGAACTTGTTCTCAGATAGGAATTCATGGGAGTGCTAAAGGTGGTTATGGCGGAAGTGCAAGGCATGGAGCCTTGACAGGTACGTGGGGTGATTGATTTTGGTCAATTTTAAAGGTCAGCACATCTTCCGTCCGCTTCCAGTCTCCAGGTCGAAGCTCCTGTAAACTAATGGGCAATTTTGGTTTTACCAGGTTTCCTTAATTCCCAGGGCAGGTGTGTTAAATCTCCCCCTGGTTTCTCTTAAAGTGACAGCAGGTTTTAATCTTCCTGTACACACTGCAGTAGCTGTGCACACATTTCATTAACAAAAGAAAAGTGGGAAGCATTAAACCTGTGGGTAACTTGTGCCCAGCATTTGGTATCAGTAGACTTTAAGATGCCCCAAAGTAAGGATAAATCTGTGTGCCTTAAATTCTACTTTATTTCAAAAAGCTTGAGTAGTCATAACAAAGAAATTAAACTCCATCTAGGGAATTAAAACATGTAAGAAGACTCTCTGAATTAGTATTCAGCTGCACAATTCTCTAAAAGCATAGTGGCAGAAATAATAAAACAAAGCAACTTCCAGGCAAAAATTCGCATTCTGAATGGGAAAGCTATAAAATGTGAGGCAGGCAAGTGTTTTAAATGAAACACTGTTTAATATATTTACATGCTGTCCTTCACAGGTTTTTGGAATTATGTTGACATTTGTTCTCAAGATACAAAATTGTTCAAAGATAGCTGGAAAGTCAACACTGGGACTTTGATTTGTCTTGGTTTTATTACCATTAAAGTGATTTATTATGTCTATTTCATAGTTCTCCTCCCTGAGAATTTTTAATGCATTGCTGATGTTTTATTAGTTGGAGAATTTTTTTTATACCAAAGACTTTGCCTATGGATTCTGTACTTACTGGTATAAAAAGTAAGGACAGATTTCTACTGCCTTCCTAGCTCATTTTTATTTGAACATAATTCATATTATGTACAAACAGAAATATTTATTGCCTACTTTCTATCTTTTTTCAGTTTTCTTTTGTTTATTTTATTTTATTTATTTGCTTTTAAAGTTTTTCTTTAAATTCCAGTTAATGTACAGTGTAATATTAGTTTCAGGCATACAGTATAGTGATTCAACCCTTCCATACAACACCCATCACCCGGTGCTCATCACAACAAGTGCACTCCTTCATCCCCATCACCTGTTTCACCCATCCCCCCACCCACCTCTCTTGCCTACTTTCTATCTTAAAGGACACAGGCTACTGTACGTTTAGGTGCATGCCTCTTCCTCCACGCCGTCCTCCCTAATCCAGTAGTAGAAAATCATTGCCCTTAATCCTCTGGTAGGGCTTTTTTATACCTCCCTCATAGTATTCATCGTGGAGTTCACTGTGCGTGTTAATCTTCTACTCCATAGTGAGCTCCTTGAGGCCAGGTACTAGGGGCTGATCCAAAGTTGTATCTACCTACAACCAACACTTGGCCACAAATGTCTGCTGAATGAAGCCCTTGGGTGGAAGGTAATGCTTGCATTAAGAATCTTACTGTCTTCTTGTTCAGCTGTTTGTTTCACTGAGTATACCCTTTTTCCTCTAGTTGTGTGCTGAGTCTGGAGAAAGAGAGTTGAAAAACACAGTCCCTACATCTAACGGGCCACATTTCAGGAAGGAAATTTGTAAATCAACAATAAATATATCTGGCAGGTTTAATAAAAATAACCTTGTAGTTATTTTGGATTAAAGTCATTTCTATTTTATTTAAAAAGATTCCATCAAAAGAAAATTCCTCTATTTTTTATTATTTTTTTCTAAATACATTCCATCTTTATTTTTGTAATTTATTTAAATTCAATTAACATAGTGTATTATTAGTTTCAGAGGTAGAGTTCAGTGATTCATCAGTCTTATATAATACCCAGTGCTCCTCACAACATGTGCCCTCCTTAATGTCCATCACCCAGTTACCCCATCCCTTTACCCCCCTTCCCTCCAGCAACCCCTCAGTTTGTTTCCTATGATTAAGAGTCTCTTATGGTTTGTCTCCCTCACTGATTTTGTCTTGTTTTATTTTTCCCTCCCTTCCCTTATGATCCTCTGTTTTGTTTCTTAAATTCCACAGATGAGTAAAATCATATAATTGTCTTTTTCTGATTGACTTATTTCACTTAGCATAATATCCTCTAGTTCCATCCACATTGTTGCAAATGGCAAGATTTCATTTTTTGATGGCTACATAATATTCCACTGTGTGTGTGTGTGTGTATACATATATACCACCTCTTCTTTTTTTTTTTTTTTAAGATTTTATTTATTTATTTGACAGAGAGAGAGATAGAGCAGGAACACAAGCAAGGGGAGTGGGAGAGGGAAAAGCAGGCTTCCCACCGAGCAGGGAGCCTGATGTGAGGCTCGATCCCAGGACCCTGGGATCATGATCTGAGCCGAAGGCAGGCACTTAACGACTGAGCCACCCAGGCACCCCATACTACCTCTTCTTTATCCATTCATCTGTAGATGGACATCTGGGCTCTTTCCATAGTTTGGCTATTGTGGACATTGCTGCTATAAACATTGGGGTGCAGATGCCCCTTCGGATCACTACATGTGTACCTTTGGGGTAAATACCCAGTAGTGCAATTGCCGGGTCATAGGGTAGCCCTATTTTCAACTTTTTGAAGAACCTCCATACTGTTTTCCAGAGTGGCTGCCCCAGCTTGCATTCCCACCAACAGTGTAGGAGGGTTCCCCTTTCTCCACATCCTTACCAACATCAGTTTCCTGACTTGTTATTTTTAGCCATTCCGACTGGTATGAGGTAGTATCTCATTGTGGTTTTAGGATTTGTATTTCCCTAATGCTGAGTGATGTGGAGCATTTTTTCATGTGTTTGTTGGCCATTTGTATGTCGTCTTTGCAGAAATGTCTGTTCATGTCTTCTGCGCATTTCTTGACTGGATTACTTGGTTTTTGGGTGTTGAGTTTGAGAAGTTCTTTACAGATCTTGGATATTAACCCTTTATCTGTAGTGTCATTTGCAAATACCTTCTCCCATTCTGTAGGTTGCCTTTCAGTTTTGTTGATGTTTCCTTTGCTATGCAAAAGCTTTTTATTTTGATGAAGTCCCAATAGTTCATTTTTGCTTTTGTTTCCTTTGTCTTTGGAGACGTGTCTAGCAAGAAGTTGCTGTGGCCGAGGTCACAGAGGTTGCTGCCTGCGTTCTCCTCTAGGATTTTGATGGATTCCTGTCTCACATTTAGGCCTTCCATCCATTTTGAGTCTATTTTTGTGTGTGGTGTAAGAAAATGGTCCAGTTTCATTCTTCTACATGTGGCTGTCCAATTTTCCCAACACCATTTGTTGAAGAGACTGTCCTTTTTCCATTGAATATTCTTTCCTGCTTTGTTGAAGATTAGTTGACCATAGAGTTGAGGGTCCATTTCTGGGTTCTCTATTCTGTTCCATTGATCTATGTGTCTGTTTTTGTGCAGGACAATTCCTTTAAATCTAAACAGAAAATCTCAGTCTCTGCAGTTCTTTCCTTTTCCTGTAGGTGATACTGAATTTTTTTTTTATTATTAACATATAATGTATTATTTATTTCAGGGGTGCAGGTCTGTGATTCATCAGCCTTACACAACACACAGAGCTCACCATAGTACATACCCTCCCCAATGTCCATCACCCAGCCACCCCATCCCCCCACCCCCCTCTCCTCCAGCAACCCTCAGTTTGTTTCCTGAGATTAAAAGTCTCTTATGGTGATACTGCTTTTTATTTAGAAGTTGTTGAATTCCACCTAGGCACCATGCCTATGTCTGGGGAGCCTGTCCCCAGGGAAACTATGTAGGTCTAAGGCTTACAAAGGTTCTCAAACCTTCGTGTCTTTAGGAATGGGGTGCTTGTGCATTCCAGGGACTTAGGACCAGAGGTTTCATTTCTGTAGACCTGGAATGGGGCCCAGGAGAACTCCTTCCCTCTCCCCCTCAATGCACCCCGACTTGGCACCAGCAATCCAAGTGACTCTGCTGCCGGTGACCCACAGTCTATAGAGAGATGTCATCTTAGACCTTCCTAGCATAGCACCCACCTACTAGTTCATTTTCAGTGTAAATATAAGTACTTAGTACTGAGGACTAACTGCGAGTTCTTGGGGGTAGGGTAGGGGGAGAACATCTCAAAGGAAGCCATATTTGAGCTAGGCCCTGAAGAATGAGAACAGAAGATTCAGAAAGACTTCCCAAACAGAAGGAACAGAGAACAAAAGGGTTTGGGGATCAGAAGGTGCCTGGGTAGCAAGGGAATCAGCAAGCAGGCTGGTGTGGTCCAAGTCAGGGACAGAGGGAGAGGACTAAGAGTCTCAGCTCTACTAGTTGGCTAGCTGAATGACCTTGGAAAGATGCATAACCTCTTCGAACCTGCATGATAATGCTGATAATGCCTACCATGCTGTAAGAATAAAGAAGAGGTATGTGAAGCATGGAACATTGGCCTGGCTCAAAGCAGGCCTTTAAGAAATGGTCATTGTTCTTATTAATACTGTCCATATGGTTGGAATTTTCCATCAGTAAAATGAGCACATGAACATAAAGTAAAAAAAGAGAGAGGCTATAAAATTCAAAAAGCCACATCCATTTATTCATGAATTATCAAGAGATTTGAGGCACGCCTGAGATCTAGGCTTTAATCCTCCTTCTCATTGAATGGCATCTATAGACGACTTAAAATGTGTCCAGCACTGGACAATTCTCTCAGTTCTCTTTTCCCTCTTCAGTGTGTAGACTCAGCCAGGAGGCAACTTTGTTCTCTTTCATCAAAGAATAAAACATCTTAATCCTGAAATCCCAGCCCCGCTGCACAAACAGGATCCTGTTTCTCCAATAATGGAAACTCCCCATTGCCTGGAGGGTGAAGTCTGCATTCCTCGGGGCAAGTGCCTAGTTCCCAATGACTGACTGCTGCCTTCTCTGTCAGCACCAACTTGAAGTAACAACTGATGAGTCAAGAGGATACATCTGACCGGTTTGTAGCTGTAACTCAGATACATTGTTCCCCACCCGAACACATAAAACTGTTAACTATAGACCACATCTTTTAAATATTTTGTGTTTATTCTATCAAATGAATTCATTCTGGTAAGTATTTGCAGCAGTGTCTGGCTTTTGGCAAGTGCTATCCATAGGTTAAATAAAATAGATAACAATATTTCCAGCCTTCTGAGGAAGGGGGGCCATGCTAAATGCTCACTCTCTCCCCCCTTTCTGAAAACTGCCCCAAGTGCAGCCTGGGTTGTGTTTTTTGTTTGTTTGTTTGTTTTTTGTTTTGTTTTGTTTTTAGTTCCTTTTACTCAAATGATTACTCCAAACTAGATCTCTTAGAGAAACCTTTCCCAGCCCAGGGATAGGAGCAGAGTGCAGTTGGGTAAATTATTGGAGTTGAGAAGGGAAACAAGAAGTGAGCAAACAGACATTCCAGGATAAACATAATTTGCTGGTTTGCAAACAAGTGCTTGAAAGTCATAGTTCTTGGGGTGCCTGGGTGGCTCAGTTGGTTAAGTGTCTGCCTTCGGCTCACGTCATGGTCCCAGGGTCCTGGGTTCGAGCCCCGCGTCGGGCTCTCTGCTATCAGGAAGCCTGATTCTCCCTCTCTCTCTGCCTGCCCCTCCCCCTGCTTATGCTCTCTCTCTCTCTCTCTCTCTGTCAAATAAATAAATAAAATCTTTAAAAAAAAAGAAAGTCAGAGTTCTTGAATTCTTAGATCTATGCTTTCCATGGAGGCTGCATGATGTAGATCTAAGTGCCTTACCTCCCATACCTGTTTTCACAATCTGTGAAGGGATGGAATCACACTGCTGTTCTAGATAGTCCTTTGTGCCTACTTGGACTATTGTATCTCAGACGTGCACCATTGTACAAGAAGGGCCCAGCTTGTTGGCAGTTCATACACCTTCACCGAAGCAGGAAGAGGGTGGTAAACTTTATTAGTGTAAGTCTGTAGTTTCAGTGAACTCAAGAGCCTCTTTGGGGCTGTTCTAATTTCTCTCCTCCCTGTACAAGATGCATGGGGCTTTCCCTTTTTTTTTTTTTTTTAAGATTTATTATTGGGGCATCTGGGTGGCTCAGTTGTTAAGTATCTGCCTTTGACTCAGGTCGTGATCCCGGGGTCCTGGGATCGAGCCCCGCATCGGGCTCCCTGCTCTGCGGGGAGTCTTCTTCTCCCTCTCCCACTCCCCCTGCTTGTGTTCCCTCTATCGCTGTGTCTCTGTCAAATAAATAAATAGAATCTTTTTTAAAAAATTTTATTATGGGGCGCCTGGGTGGCTCAGTTGGTTAAGCGACTGCCTTCGGCTCAGGTCATGATCCTGGAGTCCCGGGATCGAGTCCCGCATCGGGCTCCCTGCTCAGCGGGGAGTCTGCTTCTCCCTCTGACCCTCCTCCCTCTCATGCTCTCTGTCTCTCATTCTCTCTGTCTCAAATAAATAAATAAAATCTTTAAAAAAAAAAAAAAAATTTTATTATGTTATGTTAGTCACCATACAATACATTATTAGTTTTTGATGTGGTGATCCATGATCCATTGTTTTCGTATAACACCCAGTGCTCCATGCAGTATGTGCCCTCCTTAATACCCATTACCGGGCTAACAAATCCACCCTCCCCCCTCCCCTCTAAAACCCTGTTTGTCTCTCAGAGTCTATATTCTCTCATGGTTCATCTCTCCCTCCAATTCCCCCCCCGAATAAATAGAATCTTTAAAAAAATAAAATAAAATTCTCAAACTCAAGAAAAAAAAAGATTTTATTATTTATTTGAGAGAAAAAGAGAGCATGAGTGGAGAGGAGGGGCAAAGGGAGAGGGAGAAGCAGACTCCCTGCTGAGCAGGGATTCCCCACGTGGGGCTCGATCCCTGGACCCTGACATCATGACCTGAGTCAAAGGCAGATGCTTAACCTACTGAGCCACCCAGGTCCCCTGGGGCTTTCTCTTTGGAAGGTTATTTTCCTCTCTGCTTCAGAAACTCCTCCAAGAAGTTTCTACTCCACCTACTTTTGTAACTTCATAAATTTGTGTTTTTGCTTATGCCTGTATTTTACTTTCAATATGGTTATAAATAGCCACCTGTCCTGAGCCCTTGTCCTGTCACTGGGATTTAGTGAGCAGGCAAAACTCAACATCCATGAAATCCCTGATCCCTGCACTTGATACATTCATGGCCTAGTGGGAGAGACAAGACATTTAAGAGTAACTAGAATATTCATTTCAAATATAGTACTCATGAGTACTCATTTTGTGCCAGGTACTGTACTGAGTACTTTTTCAGGCAACAATCCCCACAGTAGCCCTGCGGAGTAGAGATTTGTATTGTTCCAATTTATAGATGGCAAAATTGAGAGATGGGAGGGAATTGTGAGCACATCAGAATATAGCTTAATATTTGGTCCATTTGAGTCTCCCTGGTCTTGCCTCAGTGGAGATAAGAAGTAGAAATACCCTTGATACCAAGACAGCTCTCTGTGCATAAACCAGATTGAGTCATGGGGACGTTGGTCAGAATTCTTTTCAGTGACTAGATGAGAATAGACTCTTCTAGGACCTGAGAGTCCCTCCACCCTTCCAGAGTCAGAGGGACAATGCCCGCAGGCTAGAAGGCTTGGTTTGCCATTTGGGGAGGCTTCGGGATAGTTATCCTTTCTAATTTCATACTCAAGGTTCTGGACGCGCCATGGATTTTTCTAATTCAGTATAGCCCAGTGGCTGACTTCACAGGCTCTGGAGACAGAGTGCCTGATTTCACATCCCAGCCCCACCTTTCCCTAGCTGTATGTCCTCGGCAAAATCACCCACCTTCTCTGTGCCTCAGCTTTTCCATTTGTCAAATAGGATTTCTAATAGCCCTCTTATATGTTTGTTGGACAAGTTGGAACAAGCCTGGCTGGAAGAAGGCACTCAATAAATGGTACCTGTTACTATATGTATCTTACTAAGGGATTGTTCTTACTTTTCACTGGACTTCTTTCAGTCTTCAGCCTCTGCCATTCTGTAGCGGTAACTAAGCTCCACGTGTAATGACAATGTATATGTCTTTTCCATAGACCACTGAAGCAGCCATGCCTGGTTGAAGTGGTTTGCCAACTTCCTTTAAATTTGGCCTCCCTCATATTTGATTTGGATTCACTTCTGTTTACCTGGTGCATGCAAATAGACACTCAGTTGGGAAGAATGCTGAGTTCACTTAGGAAGAACACCCATTTGGTGGCACCTGGATGGCTCAGTCTGTAGAGCATGTGACTCTTGATCTTGGGAGTTGCACATTCAAGCCCCACGTTGGGTATAGAGATTACTTAAAAACAAATCTTAAAAAAAAACCAACAAGAAAGAACACACATTTGAATCCCATACTGCAATCTTGTTCCAAAATTGAGAATCACTGAAGAACCTTCCATAGAAGATGCTGTAGAATGTGGGAGGAGAAAGTGTCCATTAATGAGTCATAAAAATCATGTAAAGATTCTGTTTAACGAACATTTTGGAAGACCCACTCTGCACTAGACTCTCTGATAGGCACTGAGGATACAGTAAAGGGGAAAAAAAGTTCATGCCATTTAGAAGCTTGTAGCCTGCTGGTAAAAACATAAACAAGCAGATGATTAGGACGGGGTATGGCAAGTCCTATGATCAAAATAAGCAAAGGCACTGTGGGGAGCCAGGAGGAGGACCTAGCCCAGCCTCCTGTGAAAAGCTTTTTTGCTTAGAGGATGAGAAAAACTCCTCACAGAGCACAGGCCCAGGCCCACCCACCCTGCCTCACACTTGCAATATGGTAGCAGCCTGCCAATGATTCTTCATGGCTCCACCAACTCCCACCCGTTTTTGGCAGAACTGAAGGTGAATTTGTCAAAAAGATATTGGCAAAGAAGAGAAATCGATAAACATCAAACCAGAAAAAGCAGCATGTGAAAATTGTGTCAAAATTGAATTATCTTTTATAACTGTACAACTGTACACACACACACACGCGCGCGTGTGCACATGTGCACACACGTGCAGAGTTAAGTTTTGTGTACCCTGAGGCAATTTTGAAGTGTATTTATGTGCTTTTATGCATTTCTGGCCATTTATCCCTCATAAAAGATTTTTGGTAATTTCTATAAATGATGGGAAAGTTTTGCAGTGGGTTCCTTTGTTAATAATGTGAATTCATTTTTCGAATTGAAAAAAGTTTAATTCATTTTCCAATTATACCAGCTCTGCATGTTTTTTAATGCTGCTTGAATTTTCAAATTTGCCTCTGGCCCTAAATGAATTGTCAGGAAGTAAAATGGTCAAAAGCAATGTTAGCAGTTACTAGTTCCCTTATTAATGACTTTAGGTGATTTTAGAGCATGTTTGATATTGCCAAAATATTTTTTTGCATTTTCTAGATAATTTTTCTCAGAAAATTTTAATTCATTTTTAGTCAGAGAGGCTTATTTTACCTATTTATTATTTTAAACCACTGTAAATTGCTTTTTACTTTGGACTTAAGTAGGGTTAATAGTCTTCAGAGCAAAGAAAAACAGAAAGAAATCTTTTAGTAGGAGTAAGAGATTAGCGGTTTGGTTTTTGGATAATTTTGAAATAAGCATTACGTTTATAAATGTTGATTTAGCATTCACATCAAAATGTGAAATGAAGAGTTGAGAAATCGATGCTGTGGATCACTTCTTATTTATTAATCCTTACACGTTTCATAGCTTTCACCAGATTTAATTAGATATTCTACTCCCTGAGCTTGGCCAATCATAGTGAATAAAGATAATGTAGACAAGACCCGCTAAATACTGCCCCAACCACTACCTGGAAACATTTGTTTTCTGGCAATTCATTGTGTCAGCTTATCTGCCATTTCAACCAATTGTTTTCAAACAAAATATTCTCTTTCCTTTCTACTGTCCCCAGAGTTCACCGCTTCAAACCTGCCTGTCCCCAAGGCTCTTTCTTGCTCAGAAAAGTCCTCTGCTTATTAGCAGGATAAATCACAGCTTTCTCAGCTTGGCATTCAGCATCGAGGCCAGAAGAGATACTCGATGACTTTTGTTGGTCATAAGAAAACTACTATATTTTAGTGTGCTTAACACGTGTGCGACACTGCGCTAAGGGCTTTTCATGGATTCTGTCCTAGAGTCCTGCAGAATGGTTCTACATAAGGAAGTGGAAATTCAGAGAGGTTAATAACTACTAACTACTCCGAGGATACCTTGAATTTGAACTCCTCTCTGTTGGACTCTTATGTTCTTTTCATTGCTTTCTGCCATATCGCTAGCCATATTTCTATGGCTCTAAATCCCAGCTCTGCCAGTTAATTTGAATGTTTTGACTTTTTTTATCATGCTAAAATACACACAACATAAAATATATGCTTTTAACCATTTCGAAGTGTACGATTCAGTGGCATTAAGTAATTTACAATGTTGTGCAACCATCATGATTATCTGTCTCCGGAACTCTTTTGTTATCCCAAACAGAAACTTGTTACCCATTAAAAGATTACTCTCCAATCCCCCTGACCCCAATATCTGGTAACGTTCATTCTACTTTCTCTCTGTATGAATGTGCCTGTTCTGGATGCCTTATGTAAGTGGAATCATATAATATTTGTCCTTGTAGGTCTGGCTTATTTCACTTAGCATGGTATTTTCAAGATTCATCCACATTGTACCATGTGCCAGAATTTCCTTCCTTTTTCAGGCAGAATATTTCATTGTATTATATACCACATTTTGTTTATTCATTCATCTCCTAATGGGCATTTGGGTTGTTTCTACCTTTTGGCTATTATGAATAGTGCTGGTATGAACATTGGTGGACAAGTATCTGAGTCCCTGCTTTTCTTTTGAATATACAGTTAGGAGTGGAACTGTTGGTTCATATGGTAATTCCATTTTTAATTTCTTGAGGAACCACCATATATTTTCTACAGCAGCTGCGCCGTGTTACATTTCCAGTAACAACAGTAGGGCACTGAAGACCAGTCTTTCAAAGCGTGAATAGGTAAGGATGAGAAATGTCTGAAGAGGCATTGATGGGACAGGACACATGACATCTCTTTCAAGTGTTTTGAGAAGCAAACAGATAAGCCTGCATGATGAGTTTTAAGAGATAGATTGGATCTCAACAGGCACCGACAGGAGAGGGAGGACATTCAGGTAGAAACTGCGGCCTGATGAAAACTTTGCTATAGGAAAGCTCAGGTCAGGTTTGTGTCCCAGCAACTCATTCAGTTTGTTCACAAAGGGTGGGGGGGTAAGGCTTTACTGCAGAGGGCCTTGAATGTCAGAATAACAGATTTCTAACTGTTACTAATAATACTTTAATAAGCAGTAGGAGCTTGTGGAAATTTCTGAGAAGGAAAGAGATCTAAAGAGGGCTGGGTCTTGAATCACATTTCCTCCATTCTCATGTTTTTGTTTGGCTGGATGTCATGTATCCTCTGGTAGATACTTCACATGTATCCAACGTCCAATAAATGATTGATTGATGACGCAGAGCCCTAGGCCCCAGTCCATTTTCTGATGTGTTGTTTATGTGAATGTGTAGAAAATCAATGGATTTTTTAACAGTCTGACTCCCTATATAATTATTTTGTCAAAGCTACCAATGTTTTTCCAGAATAATGAATGGGTTACCTGAGTGTGTCTTTTATTCCAATGGATTTTATAGGAACTGCAGCTGTTTTATTAGAGTGTGTCTTTGCTGGGACAATTAAAAAGAAAATGGAGCTATTACAAATAGAATGTAGGACTCCAAACCAGCCCTCAATCATTTTTTGGCTGCAGATATGAAACCCCAGTCAGTCCCAGCCTACACTCTGTGGTTCAGTCCTGTGATGGCAAACGTGAATAGTAGTTTATTTATTTATTTTTTCAAAATAGGCACGATTCATATTGAAATCAACATAGAGAAGGACAAGGTTTTCTTACAGTCACCAGATTGGATGGCATATTTTTCTTCCTCCACACAAGAAGAGTATTTGTGCTTTCTGAGATCAGCAGAAATTGAGGCATTGGCCAGCTTCTTTAGTGTGTACAGGGGCTTCAGCTTCACATTATTCAATAATAGACCACAAGGCCATTTACATGTAGCTGTAACAATTTAAAACAACTCAGACTTACTCTAAAGGCTCAAATTCTACCACATAAGGATGTTATCATCAGGAAGCAAAAGGGAAAACGAATATTCAGAAGTGCAATGGATTTGTGTAAATAACGTAAGAATGAAGATAACTACTTTTTTAAAAAAGATTTTATTTATTTATTTGACACAGAGAGAGAGAGAGAGAGAGCACAAGGAGGGGGTTGTGGCAGAGGGAGAGGGAGAAGCAGGCTCCCTGCTGAACAGGGAGCCTGGTGCAGGGCTCGATCCCAGGACTCTGGGATCATGACCTGAGCTAAAGGCAGACACTTAACCCACTGAGCCACCCAGGAGCCCCTGAAGGTCACTACGTTTACTGAGTACTTACCATGGGCCAGGCACTGTGGTAGACATTCTACATATTTACTTCTCCCAACATCTTTGTAGGGTAGGTGTTATTCTCCCCAGATTATAGATGAGGTGACAGTTATGCAGTAGGCAGACTTGGCTCCAGGATCTATGGCTTAACACAACAGAGGTTAATTTCTTATTCCTGTCATCGGCGACTTGGCTCAATAGGGGACTCTACTTCATGCAGTCCTTGAGGGACTTGGGGTTCTTCTATCAAGAGCTCTCACCCTCTGAGAGGGCCTTGGAATTTTCCACTGGATTGTTTGTATCCCTCTGGTAGGTAATGTAAGGAAAAGCCAAAGAGGATGGTGAAGAGTGCTTGAAACCCTAGATAGTAGATCTTGAATACACATTCCATTGGCCCACTCTTAGCCACATGGACCTACATAACTGCAAGTGGGCCAAGAAATGTGGTCTAATGGTGTGTCAAGGAAGACAGGGAGAGAGCAGATGCTAGTGAGTCCAAGAATGCTTTGCTATAGCTCACCCTTCTGATTACCACATTTCCACACATACAGCACATTAACTGTCTACCCCTACCGGAGGTAGAGAAAAGCCCAAAGCCCCATCTGGTTCTTGCATCAATCTCAGGTGAGGTGAACCACAGTCCTTTCCATTAGGTCCAGATATGGCTCCACTTGACTCTGCTTTACGAAGGAACAAGTCACTTTTCCCCCACACCACCACTCTGGATACAATGGCGCCATCTAGCAGGACAGTCTCTTCTTATTTATAAGCAATAAACAGATACTTGGAGAAGGCACAAGACTGCCTCTGATGTAGAGCTGGATCATGAATCCAGGTCTCCTGACTCTCAGTATATGTTAAAGGTTATATTACCTTCCCCGATTTGGGAGCCAATTATTAAAATGTATGCCATTAATATGAGTCACTGAATGGGAAGAGAGCTTTAAGATCCAATCCCCCATCCAATGTGCAATCTCCTTCTACTTGCCTTATGTGTGTCTGTCTGCTAAGAGTCCAGCCTTAAAGCATCGCAGGACCTCCTTGCAAAAGGCAGATAGGTATTTGAGGGCCATTAAATTTAGACTGTTGGCCATGAAAGGCTTCTCTGTGTCTGTCAGGGATCTCAGTCTGCTTGTGGCAATGGGCACATTGTAAGGAACGATGGCAACAATAGCAACAACCAGTAGGATTTACTGAGAATCACTGTGTACCTGGCATTACAAAAGGACATTATGTGGACTATCTTTTTAAAGATTTTATTTTTATTTATTTATTTATTTTTTAAAAAGATTTTATTTATTTATTTGACAGAGAGAGACACAGCGAGAGAGGGAACACAAGCAGGGGGAGTGGGAGAGGGAGAAGCAGGCTTCCCGCCAAGCAGGGAGCCCGATGCGGGGCTCGATCCCAGGACTCTGGGATCATGACCGGAGCTGAAGGCAGACGCTTAACCGACTGAGCCACCCAGGCGCCCCTAAAGATTTTATTTTTAAGTAGTCTCTATCCCCAACGTGTGGCTCGAACCCACAACCCTGAGATCAAGAGTCATGTGCTCCACCGACTGAGCCAGCCAGGCGCCCCATTATGTGGATTATTTAAATAAATCTTCACAAATCCCCACGAAAGTGGTAGTGTTGTTATTCCCATTTTACAGATATGGAAACTGAGACTCAGCATATAGCCTCTTGTTCAAGTTACTTAGCTAGGAAATAGCAGAGGCAGATTTCAACACAGGGCTATCTTTCACTGAAGCCTGTGCTCCTAAGTGCCAATGACAGGTACACGTGTCACTGGAGCTTTCTGCCTCCCTTGGAAAAAATGGAGCAGTGCTGGTTAGGGGTGGAACATGACACTTGCCAAACATTCCAGCAGGACAAGGGGGAAGAAAGGAGGGGCAAGGCACTGCTGCTGAGCGCTGACTCCTTGAAAGTACACAACAGCTTGTGTTCATCTCGGTGTCGCAATTCCTCATGATCGATGCAGGCTCAGGCCTTTTGAAATTTTCAGTGCATAGTGCTGGAGTTGATATTAGAATTCGCTCAACACACCTTGGAAAGGAATTCCATTCCTCCATGAGAGTAGCGTGCTTGGCTCTTTCTCAGTAGCCAAAAATAAATAAATAAACAAAAAGTACATTTATCATGATGAACCCTGAGTAATGAATAAAATTGCTAAATCGCTATATTGTACACCTGAAGTAGTAGTTAAAGATGGGGGTAAATAGTGTCTCTCCTGGTAAAGAAGCCTCAACTGTGTTTCTGGAGGCAGACGCGCTACCATTGCGCCACGAGGTCACCGCCTCAACTGTGTTTCTAATATTTGCACAAGAGCAGGTGATACAAATTCATGCACGTGAATTCCTTTCACATCATTTGCTGTCAGTAAATCTAATTCTTAGGTTGTATGTGTCCAGAGATTTTCCTCTTACCTTTAATGCAAATAAAGTAGAATGTTCTGGACAGAGCATTTGCTCTTCCTGAAAGTCCCTGGAGCCTCCAAATGTGTGATAATTAGATTTATGCTCATTTCTAATTAACCTAAACTCGTTGGGAAGCATTTTGAGAGAGCAAGGATGCAGAGCACACGGCAGAGCAGGGGTGAAAGGTTTTACACGCAGCTCTTCTGTCCCTGTCGCGCACTGCGCTCCAGTCACACTGGTCCTTTTCCCATTTTATAAACACAGTGACACCTGCCTCAGTTGTTCTCACCTCAGGGCCTTTGCACTTTCTGTTCCCTCTGCCTGTGGTGCTCATTCCTCAGATTCTTGTATGGCTGCTTCTACCTTCTTCTGCTCTGGTGGAAGAGTGTGCCCCAGGACCAGTAAGTGACAAAGACCTCCAGGTCTTTCCTGACTACCCTATTCCAAGTAGGTTTTCTGATATAGGAACCCTCTTGCACTGTTGGTGGGAATGCAAACTGGTGCAGCCACTGCAGAAAACAGTATGGAGGGTCCTCAAAAAGTTAAAAATAGAACTACCCTACCCTATGATCCGGTAATCTCACTACTGGGTATGTACCCCCCAAGTACAGAAACACTAAATTGAAGGGCTACATGCACCCCTATGTTTATTGAGCATTATTCACAATAGCCAAATTATGGAAGCAGCCCAAGTGTCCAACCATAGATGAATGGATAAAGAAGAGGTGGTATATATACAGGAATATTATTCAGTCATAAAAAAGAATGAGATTTTGCCATTTGTAACAGCATGGATAGAGGTAGAGAGTATAATGCTAAGGGGAATAAGCCAGTCACAGAAAGGCAAATAGCATATGATTTCAGTCGTATGTGGAAATTTTTAAAAGATTTTATTTATTTATTTGAGAGAGAGTGAGAGAGCGTGCACAGGGGTGGGATGGGGGGAGTCAGAGGGAGAGGGAGAAGCAAAAAATAAAATAAAAATAAAGAGTACATTTGTCATGATGAGCACTGAGTAATGTGTAGAATGGCTATATTGTACACCCGAAACCAATATAACCTTGTATATTAACTATACTGGAATTAAAATTTAAAACCTTGATAAAAAATAAAACCAGGTTCTCTCTTTCCCTAGTTCAGAGTTCCATGTGGCTCTCTCTTTCACTCCTTTGTAGAAATGCACACCCTGTGATTTCTCGTTTGTCATTATGCGCTCAAGGTCTGCCTAGCTCCATGTCCAGTGGAAAGTCTAGACCAGTGGCCATCAACCGTCGGCAGTTTTTACCCCTGGGGAACATGTGTCGATGTCTGGAGGCATTTTTCTCTGTCACAACTGTGGTGGGGTCTGTGCTACTGGCATCTGGTAGGTGGGGGGGTCAAGAATGCTGCTAAGCCTCCTACAGTACACAGGACAGCCATTATTTATTTATTTATATATTTTTAAAAGATTTTACTTATTTATTTGACAGAGAGAGAGAGATAGCGAGAGCAGGAACACAAGCAGGGGCAGTGGGAGAGGGAGAGGGAGAAGCAGGCTTCCCGCAGAGCTGGGAGCCCCATGCGGGGCTCGATCCCAGGACCCTGGGATCATGACCTGAGCCGAAGGCAGATGCTTAACGACTGAGCCACCCAGGCACCCACAGAACAGCCATTATTAATTAAGAATTAATTATCCAAGGGCCCCTGGGTGGCTCAGTCATTGGGCGTCTGCCTTCGGCTCAGGTCATGATCCCAGGGTCCTGGGATCGAGCCCCGCATCGGGCTCCCTGCTCCGTGGGAGGCCTGCTTCTCCCTCTCCCACTCCCCCTGCTTGTGTTCCCTCTCTCGCTGTGTCTCTCTCTGTCAAATAAATAAATAAAATCTTAAAAAAAAAAAAGAATTAATTATCCAGGGGCGCCTGGGTGGCTCAGTGGGTTGAGTGTCTGCCTTCGGCTCAGGTCATGATCCCAGGGTCCTGGGATTGAGCCCCGCGTCAGGGTCCCTGCTCGGCGGGAAGCCTGCTTCTCCCTATGCCCCTCCCCCACCCCACTCATGCTCTCTCTCTCTCAAATAAAATAAATAAAATCTTTTTTTAAAAAAATTAATTTTCCAGCCCAAAATGTCTGCAGTGCTGCAGTTGAGAATCTCTGGTGTAAGATGGTAAGGTTCATGAGGGTGGGGATTGTGCCTGCTATATTTATCATTATATTCCAAGCTCCTACAACAGTGCCTGGCATAATAAATATGTGCTGACTGAATAGAGGAATGGATGGGTGATGATGAAGGGACCCAAGGAAAGGCTTCCTGACTCCAGATTCTGCCCTTTGTGTTCGCAAGGTGCCAAGACAGGTTGTTGCATTCTGTGCCACTGTGCTCTGGGCTGGTGGCCAAGCTCAAGGCTGCACAGCCCCGTGGAATGGGGAAAAGGTTTAAGGCCAAATTCTAGGTGCATTGGGGCAGACAACCACAGTCATCCAAACCAAGCAGGTAAAATAAACAGTTTCCAAACTGTTTCTCATCTTACAAATCCTTGGTATTCACCGTTTCCGTGACATGATTTTGGAAATGTGAGTTAATAGAGACAAAAAGGTTGATGAAATTATGAGATAAATCAAAGTATGTAATTGGTCATGCGTGGATTCTTACATACCGCTGTGTGCACACCCACACACCCACACTCTCAGGCTGTTTTGTTTTCCTCAGTTGCAGTCATGCTATATGGTCAGTTTTATGACTCTACAATTCACTTAACAATATTACATGGTGACCTTTTCATACCAGTGTGTATATTAGTAAATGTACTTTAGTCCTTTTAATGGCTGAATAGTATTCCCTTCAATACATGTTTCAAAATTTAACAATCCCTTATTGGAGAACATTTAGGTTGTTTTCTGTTTTTTCATTTTTACCAAAAAGAAAAAAGCTTTTCATTGACTTTTGGTCCCCAGCCTTCTAGAAAACTTATTTAGTAATTCTAGGCATTTCCTCAGTCTAATCCAATAATTTTTTGGTTAATACATAGTTTAGATTTCAGCCTTGCTTGGTAAATAATGAAAAATTGTCCTCCTCCTTCTTTTCTCTCCTCTCCTATTTTTGTCCCGGGGGTAATATACGTGGCAGTGGGGACTTATATATCATCCTGACATCAGAGAGAGACCACCTAGCATCAGCTTGCTGTCATTTTTGACATTGCACATTCATCCCTCATTCCCATTCTCTGGTTTATGGTCATTTCTCATTCTTATAGTCTATGAAGTTGCCATGAATACAGATTATATTAGTGACTACTGAACCACTGCTCACACACACACAGTAAAACAGATGGACAGGTACGTATACATGTATCTCATGTAGATTATAATTAGAAAAAAGATTATAATCTTTTTTTCCACATAGATTATAATCTTTTTTTAAAGATTTTATTTATTTATTTGAGAGAGAGTGCATGCACAGAGGCATAAGGAGAGGGAGAAGCAGACTCCCCACTGAGCAAGGAGCCCAATGCGGGGCTCGATCCCAGGACCCCGGGATCATGACCTGGGCCGAAGGCAGACGCTTAAAGACTGAACCACCCAGGTGCCCCCCCCCCCCAGATTATAATCTTAAATCAGAAAATCAACTCATCTTGGTAGTTTCCATTTTCTTTACAACATCCAAAAAAAGGAGTAAACCAGGTTCAACAGTGTTCCAAAAACCAAACACACACACACACACACACACCCAAAACCAGGTTCAAGAGTGACTTGCTGGAAGCTGCCTCACTAAGAAGTGATGGAGTTGGGATACAGACCTTGTCCAACTGGCCCCAAAACTGGAACTTCTGGCCCCACACTGCACTGCCTCTCGCTGGCTTCATTCTCTGGTCATCTCTGGGGACCTCAGCTGGGAATTTGTGGGTAAAGCCGCTGCAGTTTTGGCTGATCTGCACATGTCTGCTAATGACCAGGAAAGTGCTCGAGTATTGATTTTGCAGCTAAAATAACTATTAGTGAGTAGGCAAATTCACAAGTACAGAATCCCCAAGTAAGAAGGATCAACTGTATCTTTATTGCTATGGCTTCTCTGGTTATTTTGAGACTCAAAGCTGAAAATGCAATTCATTGGTCTTTTTGGGTTATTTGGGGACCTCCCCTAGGGCTAGAAACTTGAGACTTTAGATCCAGTTGGTGGAGATCAACTAACATGATTTCACCAGATTATCACTCAAAAGCCTTTCCTTATTCAAAAACATGAATAACTCTTTTCTTAGTTTTCTCTATATTAAATATGAGGGTTGAATGGGGTGGCTTAAGGTCATTTCTAGATATGATTTTATTAGTTTCCTGTGGTTGCTGTGACAAAATATCACAAACTTAATGGCTTACAACAACAGAAACATGTTCTCCCATAGCTCTACAGGCCAGAAATCCAAAATCAGTATCCCTGGGCCAAACACACAGTGTTGGCAGGGCCATGCCACCTCCATAGGCTTTAGGGAAGAATTCCTTCCTTGTCTCTTCCAGCTTCCAGTGGCTGACAACAGTCCTTGGTTTGTGGCCGCATCACTCCGATTTTCAAGGTTAGCATCTTCAAATCTCTCTCCACTCCATTTTCACTTCTTGCCTCTCCTCTGTGTGTCTGTCAAATCACTCTCTGCTTCCTTCTTATGTGATACCATTTAGGGTCCCACCTGGATAATTCAGAATGAACAGCCCATCTCAGGATTTTTAACTGAATCACTTCTACAAAGAACCCTTTTCATTATAAGGAAATATTTACAGGTTCCAGGGATTGAGACCTGATGTTTTTGGGTGACCATTATTCACCCAAAACCGACTACAGTAACCATCCATGAATTTTATGTCTCTCCACAAAGTCAAAGATGAGGACCTAGAAGCCATCAGAAAAGGTGGTCCATGGTGCTTCTATACATACTTCTATTCATGTGAGCTACCAGACTTGGTCTTTACCTAAAGTTATAGAACTTTACCTAGGTGGGTTATTCATTCCAAATGAGATTGGAGAATGTTTCAGATAAGATCTAGCGTGCAGTTGAGCTGTGCTCTTCTCAACAAGCTGTTTACAGCAACTCCTCTAGAGCCATCTGATGATGAGTTTGCACCTGGTAAGGACTCCGCAGGGCAGATGTCTCAGGAAAGTGGTAATAACTTCTTTGGCTTCCACAACTGGCTAAAGTGAAGTCTGTTGTGGCATATTTACATGTTAACTGAGCAGGAACCTGATGTGACATAGGTTTAACATGAATCATATAGAGATGTACTGTTCAAACAAAATTAAAATGCTCTTAAATGGACAGAACACTTTTGGATTCTCACCCCTGGCGCCGTTTTCCCATTTCCCTCTAAAAATGTGGAATTACCACTTCAAGCCAGAATAGCCTTAAGTAGCCAAATATTTACAAAAAGGCTCGCATGTTTTCTTTAGAATTTCTACATCCCCATAGGAGATAGGCTTCGTCTTCGCTGATTAACAATCTGTTATATTTATGTGGAGGTGCTAGCTGCCAGGTGAGGGGGTGTGGCTTTGGAAATGCTGGAGATTTGTTGCCTTGTTTTAATCTCTTTGAATTCTTGTGTGGGGTGACTTGTGGCCCAGTTGAGAGAGATTGGCTTACAGGGCTAAATAAGAGTAATTTTGCCACAGTAGAGGCTTGATTTCATGGTGGTTGTTGTTTTTTTTTTTCCCCTGCAGGCGTAAATAAGACTGTCCTTTTCTATATGGTTCGGCCACAAAACTGGAAATTAAGTGACTGAGTAAGTAAGATGAATTCTTTGTCTTCATAGCTACTATTCACATATACCCCTTCACTTGCACATCTGAATCTATAGGAGTCCTTGTTTCCATTTCTGATGGTAGAATTATCTTCACTTCCTTTTTTTTTTTAATCTGGGACACTAAGTATTATAGACTCTGGAAGTTATCAACAGCATGGCCTCTGGTATATATGTATGTATGTATTTATTATTTTTTAGAAGTATAGTAGAGATACAATTAGTTTCAGGTGTACAGCATAGTGATTTGATAATTATATACATATATACATATATATACAAAATGTTCACCATGATAAGTGTTGTCACCATACGAAGTTATTAAAATATTATTGACTATATTCTCTATGCGGTACTTTTCATCCCTGTGACTTCTTTCTTTCTTTCTTTTTTCAAAATTTTTATTTAAATTCTAGTTAGTTAACATATAGTATAAAATTGGTTTCAGGAGTAGAATTTGGTGATTCATCCCTTACATAACACCCAGTGCTCATCAAAACAAGTGCCCTCCTTAATGCCCATCCCCCATCTAGACCCTCCCCCACCCGCCTCCCTCCATCAACTCTCAGTTTTTTGTTTTTGGTATTTTTCAAATTTTTATTTAAAAACCTACTTCTTTCATAACTGGAAGTTTGTACCTCTTAGTCCTCTTCACTTCTTTAGCCCATACCCTGCTTCTCTCCCTTCTGGCAACCACCAGTTTGTTTTCTGTATTCATGAGTCTATTTCTGTTTTTTTATTATTGTTTGTTTTATTTTTTTTTATTCCACGTATAAGTGAGATTATATGGTATTTGTCTTTTTTTTTTTTTTTGGTCTGACTTATTTCACTTAGCCTCAAAGCCTCTAGATGCATCCATGTTGTCGTGAATGGCAAGATTTCCTTCTTTCTATGGCTGAGAAGTATTCCGTTGTATCTATATACCACCTCTTCTTTATCCATTCATCTATCGATGGACACTTAGGTTTATTCCATATTTTAGTTATTATAAATAAAGCTTCAACAAACAGAGGGGTGCATATGTCTTCTAGAATTGTTTTCTTTGAGTAAATACCCAGGAGTAGAATTATTGGGCCATATGGCAATTCTATTTTTAATTTTTTGAGGACTCTCCATACTGTTTCCCACAGTGGCTGCACCAATTTACATTCCCACCAACAGTGCACAAGGGCTCCCTTTTCTCCACATCCTCACCAACACTTGTTATTTCTTGTTTTTCACATATTTAAACCACCTAAAAATGCACTACGGCTTAGTAGCTTCCTGCTCTTTCCATCAGCCATCATCAGCTTTCTCATGACACACACACACACATTTCTGAGGTTGTATTAAAGGAGATCATTAGAACATAAGATACATAATAAAAAATAAAAATTAAACAAACCAAAACAATACAAAACATACATATATCATTATGTATGTTGAATGGCTGTAAATATTACAGCTTAACACTTTCCTCCCCCTCTTTTTAACCCTCCTCCTCCTTTGTGATAAATAATAGTGTGAGAAAAGTCTGGGATATGTAATTTTCTTTATTGTCCACAGTCTTAAATAGAGCCACAGAACCCATTCTTTACAATTAGCAAATCAACGATTGGAAAGATTGCCTAAATAAAGTCCATCTCTTGTGAGTGCTCTTAGTGAGGAAGATGAAAGACATGATTCTGGAGTCTCATTAGGTGTGATTCAGTTGTCTGTTGCTTCTTGTTCACATGTTCCACTATTCACATTGAATGATGAAGGCACTGTAAATGAGTTATTTCAAGATGCCAAATGCTCTAGTATCTAGCAAAGCACTTTATTTCCATGGGATGTTTTATTCAAGTTGGCAAATTATGGGCACAAAGATTTTGAAAATAGCACTTACATATCAAACAAAGGAAAGGACTGTGAAAGTTTATTTTTCCCTAAAATGTGCTATTGAAATGCAATCTGATTTTTGCTCTTGGGTCATAGATGTCACTGCACGGTCATTTGTCATCAGGGAGCACTACCTAGTACCCATGTTTCCTTTGGCCAGAGAAAAGGTAGACCAATTATGAGGTAAGTAGGCAGATTTGAACTCTAGTGTACATTTTTGAGTGGTACCCATTGGTCAAGAGGTCCTCTAACTCATTTCCAAAATTTTCATGATATTATGAATCATTTGGAGAACTTGCTAAAAAAACAAAAACCAAATTCACAGTCCCACATCAAAGAATCTGAAACACATTCTCCAAGAGAAAAGCTTGGCAAGCTAGGTTAACAAGCTCTCCAGTTGATTATCATTATCAAGAATTTGGGGATGGGGCGCCTGGGTGGCTCAGTTGGTTAAGCGACTGCCTTCGGCTCAGGTCATGATCCTGGAGTCCCGGGATCGAGTCCCGCATCGGGCTCCCTGCTCGGCAGGGAGTCTGCTTCTCCCTCTGACCCTCCTCCCTCTCATGCTCTCTGTCTCTCATTCTCTCTCTCTCAAATAAAAAAATAAAATCTTAAAAAAAAAAAAAGAATTTGGGGAAACACTTCCTAGCTTGCCTTCCAAACCAAACATGTGGGGATGATTTTAGAAATGCTTCATTGTGTTTGACCTAAATATTAAGGATCTACCATAGAATTCAAGAAAATGGTCAAAATGTTTGGTAGTTCTAAAATTCTTTTCTAGATGTGATGACTTTGGAGGTGAGCTCTGGAACTGAGAAATAATCTGTCTTATTGGAATCATCCTGATAAATAATTCATATTCAATAGAAGAAAGCCCCATAATGCATTCTTATTATATGGATGCTTTGTTTTGGGAGGATCTGCTCATGTGGCTCATATGCTTCTGTGGTACCACCATGGTCAGAGTTATGATCTGGGAAGAAAATTATGATCTTTAGCCTAGGAGTAATGGTATTGATTGTGTTTCTCTTCCTATCACTTGTCTCAAACCTAGTGTTCTGTATGTAGTTAGAAGTTAATGGTGATCATTGAAATAATTATGCCACCTTGCCGATTCCATGACAGAGACATCAGGGTATGATGATATATATATTTTATAGAATGTTGTATATAAAAACATATGTAAGACTTCTGCTTCCAGGCAAGATGGAATAACAGGATTCACATTCACCCTCCCACCTGAAACACCATCTGAACAAAATACACACACACACACACACACACACACAATATGAAACAATGGTTTTCAAGAAAATGTGCATCAAATGACAACAAACAAGGGTGCCTGAGAAGTGGAAAATAAAAAGGTGACTCTTACAATTGTTCCTGCTTATTCCTTAAAAGAATTTCCAGGATAAAAAAAAAAAAAGAATTTCCAGGCTGTACCACAGGGAGAAAGAATTAAGGTGGATCCAGGTGAATTCTCTGACTTGAAAAGATAGAGCTGAGGGACTGAGGGCTGGAGTCTGTAGGATAATGTGCTGGAAAGGAAAGAAATTAACAGAAATAGAAATATTGACACCTGCAGAGGGAGGGTCTCATTCATGCATTCAGCAGAGTGCATGCATTTGAGGAAATTATCCCAGGGCAATGGAAGAACCATCTGAGAGGTTTAGAAGGAACAGTACTCAGTGTTAACATGGGGCTGGAAATAGTGCCAGTTTCCATTGGCCAGATAGGAAAAACTCATAATTCATGGGGTGGTAGATATAGTACTCTGAAGAAACTTGCCTTAGTAATGGGGGGAATAATTAGCCTTAGACCAAACACTTCTCATCCCATTTGGCACATCATAAAAGCAAAGCCAAAAAAGGATCAAACCATTTCTAAATAAGTTAACTGCATCCCAGAACAAAGCTTAAGGATAGTTATAGGAAGACAAAAATATCCAACAACCAGTAAGATAAAATTTACAAAGTCTGACATCTATGAAAATTCTCAGGCATGATAAGAAATAGGAAAATAAGTTCCACAATAAGGGTAAAAATCAGTCAAAACCAACCCAGAACTAACACAGAGGTTGGGATTAGTAGACAAAGACATTTAAAAAATTATGACAACTACATTACATATGTTCAAAAGTTAAGTAGAGATGGATGATACAAAAAAAGACCCAAATTACACTTCTAGAGATCAAAACTGCAATGTCTGAAACAGAAATTGCACAGAATGGGATTAAGGACAGATTAGACATTGTAGAAGATAAGATTAATAAACTTGAAGACAGCACTAGAATCTCTCCAAAGTGCAATATAGAGAGGAATGCACACACACAAAAAAAATGAAAAAAAGGCATCTGAGAGTGGTGAGAAAGCTATAAGCACCCTAATATATGTGCAATTTGAGTCTCTGAAGGGGAGACAGAAAAATGTTTCAAAAAATGGCCCCAAATTTTCCAAATTTGATGACAACTATAAACCCACAGATCCATGAAGTTCAACAAATCCCGGCACAAGAAACAAGAAGACGACTACACCAAGATATAACACAATAACCTTCTCAAACTCAGTGATAAAGAAAAAAATCATAGAAAACCTAGGGGTGCCTCGGTGGCTCAGTTGGTTAAACGTCGGACTGTTGGTTTCTGCTCACATCATGATCTCAGGGTCCTGGGATTGAGCCCTGTGTTGGGCTCCCCACTCAGCAAGGAGTCTGCTTGAGGATTTCTCTCCCTCTCGCTCTGCCCCTCCCCCTGTTCACACACATTCTCTCTCTAAAATAAATAAGTTAATATTTAAAAACAATTGTAGAAAACTTACATGCCAACAAATTAGACAACTTAGAAGAAATGGATAAATTCTTAGAAACATATAACTTTCCAAAACTGAATCAGAAAGAAATAGAAAATTTATAAAATCTTAAAAAAAAAGGGGGATGCCTGGGTGGCTCAGTTGTTAAGGGTCTGCCTTCGGCTCAGGTCATGATCCCAGGGTCCTGGGATCGAGCCCCACATCAGGCTCCCTGCTCAGCGGGAGGCTTGCTCCTCCCACTTCCACTCCCCCACTTATGTTCCCTCTCTTGCTGTGTCTCTCTCTGTCAAATAAATAAATAAAATCTTTAAAAAAAAGAAATATAAAATTTGAACAGACCAATTACTAGCAATGAAATTGAATCAATAATGAAAAAACTCCCAAAACAAAAGCCAGATGGCTTCACAGGTGAATTCTACCAAACATTTAAAGAAGAATTAATACTGGGGCACCTGGGTGGCTCAGTTGGTTGAACATTTAACTCTTGATTTCAGGTCAGGTCATGATCTCAGGGTTGTGAGATCGAGTCCTGTGTGGGGCTTCACACTGGGTGTGGAGCCTGCTTGGGATTCTCTCTCTCTCCTCTACCCTCTGCCCCTCACCCCCTCTCATGTACTCTCTCTCTCTCAAAAAAAAAAAAAAAAAAACAAAAAGAAGAGTTTCCTCCCACCCCCAAAAGAAGAAGAGGGTGGAAGACTTCCAAATTTATTCTATGAGGCCAGCATTACCCTGATACCTTCATATATAAAGATAAAGATACTACAAAAAAAGAAAACCACAGACAAACATAGATGCAAAACTCAACAACATATTAGCAAATGAAATTTAAAAAATATTAAAAAAATTTAAATTTAGGGGCGCCTGGGTGGCTCAGTTGGTTAAGCGACTGCCTTCGGCTCAGGTCATGATCCTGGAGTCCCTGGATCAAGTCCCGCATCGGGCTCCCTGCTCGGCAGGGAGTCTGCTTCTCCCTCTGACCCTCCCCACTCTCATGTGCTCTCTCTCATTCTCTCTCTCTCAAATAAATAAATAAAATCTTTAAAAAAAAATTAAATTTAAAAAATTATTTAAAAAAATAATTCACCATGATCAAATGGGATTTATTCCATTGTTACAAGGGTGATTTAATATTCACAAATCAATGTGATATATCACATTAACAAGAGAAAGGATGAAAACCATATGATCGGGGCACCTGGGTGGCTCAGTTGGTTAGGTGACTGCCTTCAGCTCAGGTCGTGATCCTGGAGTCCCAGGATGGAGTCCCGCATTGGGCTCCCTGCTCAGTGGGAAGTCTGCTTCTCCCTTCGACCCTCCCCACCCCATGCTGTCTCTCTCTGTCTCTCTCATTCTCTCTCTCAAATAAATAAATAAAACCTTTAAAAAAAAGAAAAAAGAAAACCATATGATCATCTCAGTGAGTGCACTTAAAAGCATTTGACAAAGTACAATATCCATTTATGATAAAAACTCTCAACAAAGTAGGTTTAGAGAGAACATACCTCAACATAATAAAAGCCGTATATGACAAAACCACAGCTAATCTCATACTCATTGGTGAAAGAGCTTTTTGTTTAAGATCAGGAACAAGACAAAGATGTCCACTTTCACCACTTTTATTCAACATAGTGTTGGAAGTCCTAACTATAGCAATCAGAAAAGAAAAGGAAATAAAAGGCATCTAAATTGTTAAGAAGTAAATCTTTCACTATTTGCAGATGACATGATACTCTATATGGAAAACCCTAAAGAATTCCACCAAAACACTAGTAGAACTGAAAAATGAATTCAGTAAAGTTGCAAGACATAAAATTAATATACAGAAAGCTGTTGCATTTCTATACATTAATAATGAAGCAGCAGAAAGAGAAATTAAGAAAACAATCCCATATACAATTGCACCAAAAATAATAAAATATCTTTTTCACAGAACAAGAACAAATAATACTAAAATTTGTATGGGAACCGCAGAAGACTGCAAATAACCAAAGCAATCTTGAGAAAGAAGAACAAAGCTGGAGGCATCACAATCTCAGACTTCAAGACATACTACAAAGCTGTAGTAATCAAAATAGTATGGTACTGGCACAAAAATAAACACATAGATCAATGGAACAGAATAGAGAGCCCAGAAATAAACCCACGATTATATGGTCAATTAATCTACAACAAAGGGAGGAATATACAATGGGAAAAAGACAGTCTCTTCAACAGATGGTGTTGGAAAACTGGACAGCTACATGCAAAAGAATGAAACTGGACCACTTTCTTCCACCACACACAAAAATAAACTCAAAATGGATTAAAGATGTAAAAGTGAGACCTGAAACCATAAAACTCCTAAAAGAAAACATAGGCAGTAATTTCTTTGACATCAGCCATAGCAACATTTTAAAAGATATATCTCCTGAGGCAAGGGAAACAAAAGCAAAAATAAACTATTGGGACTACACTAAAATAAAAAGCTTTCACACAACAAAGGAAACCATCAACAAAACCAAAAGGCAACCTCCTGAATGGGAGAAGATATTTGCAAATGATATATCCAATAAGGGTTTAATATCAAAATATATAAAGAACTTATATATTATATATATATATATAATATAAAGAACTTATATATATATAGTTATATATAACTCAACACCAAAAAACCCAAATCATCCAATTAAAAAATTGGCAGATAATCTGAATAAACATATATATTTTTAAAGATTTTATTGATTTATTTAACAGATAGAGACATAGCAAGAGAGGGAACATCAGCAGGGGGAGTGGGAGAGGGAGAAGCAGGCTTCCTGCGGAGCAGGGAGCCCAATGCGGGGCTCGATCCTAGGACCCCGGGACCATGACCTGAGCCGAAGGCACTTAACGACTGAGCCAACCAGGTGCCCCAGAATAAACATATTTTTCATAGAAGACATAAAGATGTTTAACATCACTCATCATCAGGGAAATGCAAATCAGAATTACAGTGAGATATCATCTCACACCTGTCAGGCTAAAATAAAAACACAAGAAATAACAAGTGTTGGTGAGGATGTGGAGAAAAAGGAACCCTTGTGCACTGTTGGTAGGAATGCAAATTGGTGCAGTCATTGTGGAAAACTGTATGGAGTTTCCTTAAAAAATTAAAAGTTGAAAATACCATATGATCCAATAACTGTACTACTGGACATTTATCTAAGGAAAATGAAAACACTAATTCAAAAAGATATATGCACCCCTATGTTTATTGCAGCATTATTTACCATAGCTAAGATATGGAAGCAATCCAAGTGTCCATCAGTAGAAGAGTGGACAAAGAAGATGTGATATAATACATATAATGAAATATTACTTAGCCATAAGAAAGAACAAAATCTTGCCATTTGCAACAACATGGATGGACCTGGAGGATATAATGCTAAGTGAAATAAGTCAGTCAGAGAAAGACATATACCATTTGACTTCACTCACATGTGGAATTTAAGAAACAAAACAAAGAAAGAACAAAATGGACAAATATGATCCAGCAATCCCACTTCGGGGTATGTATCTGAAGGAAATGAAATCAGGATCTGAAAGAGATACCTGAATTCCTGTGTTTATTGAAGCATTATTCACAATAGCCAAGATACAGCAACAACACAAGTGTCCATTCATGGATGAATGGATAAAGATGATATAGCGCATGTATATATATATACACAATGGAATATTATTCAGCCTTGAGAAGAATGGATATCCCACCATTTGTGACAACATGGATGAAACTTGAGGACATCGTACTAAGTGAAATAAGCCAGTAAGTCAGAGAGAGAAAGACAAATACTGTATGATCTCATTTATGTGTGGAATCTAAAGAAATAAGAAAAAAAAGGGAAAAAAAAAAGTTGAATTCATAGAAGTAGAGGGTAGCACGGTGGTTACCAGGGGCTGGAGTGGGGCGGAGGTGGGAGAGATGCTGGTGAAAAGGTGCAAGTTTTCAGTTACAAGATGGATGAGTTCTGGGGATCTAATGTACAGCATAGTGACTATAGTATAATACTGTACTGTATATGTGAAATTTGCTAAAGTAGTAGATCTTAAGTGTTCTCACCATAAAAAAAAAGGTGACTGTGTGAAGTGATGGATGTATTCATTAGCCTGATTGTGGTAATTATTTTCACAATGTATATGTATATCAAATCATCATAGTGTACACTTTATATGTATACAGTTCTGTTTGTCAATTATACCTTAATACAGCTTGTATGACACAGGGAGAAATGCATAATTTGCAGTAATATAATCTAACACGGCAAGGTGTTCCCCTGCCCACTTCCGATGGCCTTCCAGTGAGAATGATCACAAATGGTGTTTCAGATTTGCTCTCTTGGAGCCTTTAGAAACATGCAGTGACGAGTTATTTTATTACTAAGTGTGGAAGAAGAAATTGGCCCTCTCCTCTTGGAGAGGGGAAAAGATGAGTTTTCATTGACTACTCTTCGTAATTTTCTCAAAAAAGGTGATAAACAAAATTCATTAAAAACTTTCTCTGGATGCCTTATGGTGATATTTTATGCAGAAAAAACCATTAAGTACACTTTGTTTTTTGAGGCATAATAAATGAAAATGAATTTGCATGTTTCCTGAAAGCTTTGTCTTGTAATTTCAATAGGTTTTCATGTGGAATTGTTTTCCCAAGTTCACTTCTTGTAATTCTATTTTTGAATACGTATTGTGAAATACTTTAAGCCTATATATGTCATAAAAAATAATAGCTGAAGTAGCCCTTAGGGGAAACTCCATAATATTGGTATGGCTGTTTTAGTGCATTCATAATTGAATGGGTGAGCAGAAGAGCCATGAGTTTGTGTTTCTTATTATGCAAAATCTGCTGATATAATGGAATATGTTATGGCCACTATATTTTGTACCTTCAGAAAATAAGCCAGAAAGAGAAATGAAGCACAGACTTTTCACCCATTTTCATTTGAAGGTGCTTTCTCCTGGGAAAGTAGCAGTTTCAGGTTGCTTATGCTTGGTGTCAAAGAAGAAGGCTGGGCTGGTAATCCTAAGACAAGGGTCTACAACAAGTTGTATTATTGTCCTGTCTTAGGCAGGTCACTTTCTCTCATCAGGCAAAAGAAGGACTTGGATTAAAGGTCCTTCGAGATCTCTTTGTGTTACAGAATTTAAACAACTCCTTCCGGCAAAATTGAGGGGCTACAAGAAGAAATCAGGCAAGAATCCTTATTTTTTATTCAAGTAAACCTTAAGACAACATTAACCATGGAATAATGAAACTTCAGTGGAAAATTAGTAAATTCTATAAATGCCACATTTCTTTTGAATTGACAATAAAGGGGCAAAATGAGACATTCAAGAACAAAACAGATGCACATAAGGGAACACAGAGAGGGGCAAACCGTAAGAGACTCTTAACCATAGGGAACAAAGTGAGGGTTGTTGGAGGGGAGGTGAGGGGGGATAGGGTAACTGGGTGATGGGCATTAAGGAGGGCACTTGAAGTGACGAGCACTGGGTGTTGTATGTAAGGGATAAATTCTACCTCTCAAACTAATAATACACTATATGTTAATTAAATTGAATTGAAATTTAAAAAATGAGACCTTCAACAGTGCAGACTGAGGAAACGGTATGACGGGATGAGTATTTCAAGTGAAAAATTACGGCTGGTCATTATCCTAAAGTATCTGTAGCGGCCAATATCACTAAAATATAATAATAACAATTCAGTGCATTGATATAGAGAATGACAGTTCACAAATTTCTTTATTACATATGGCAGCATTCCTTTTCCATCAGAGTATATGGAAAGTGAAACTAAGGACTATCCAGACATCGCTTAGAGGGTCAGAGCAGTAGTCAAAGCCAAACAAAGAACATGTGGTTGTGGATACATCCACATAGATGTGTTGGGTGAAAAATAGCAGTTGTAAAACAAACCAAAATTGGTATTTGTCTTAAGGAAACAGTTAATTCTTTTCAAAGTCTGCGATACTTTCAAGAATTCAATTACCATTTGCAGTTGAGAATGCATATGGGAGGCTCCTCCAAATTACCCTTTAAAGAAAAGGGAGCTATTGCATTCCATCTTTCAGATGTTCTCTCAATCAAGAAGGTGAGTAGCGATGCTACTTTTTAGTAGAACCGATGATTGAGGAAGTGAATCAATGAGTTTATGGTAGATGTTCTGGGAAAAGTGCTTGCAAGTCTTTTACTAAATTCGGTTTTGAAACTTGTGTAGAAGAATATCCAAAGTGGGTTTTTTTCTCATTGATGAACAGTAATAGGCCTTTGCTGTTCACCTGTTGGAAAATGCCATTTTCCTCCTCTCTTCAAACAAGCAGGCATGTCACCTATAAGTTATTTCACTGCAGGAACAGCAAGCTCTGGGATTTCCGGGAAGGTCGCGAGTAATCATGTTCTTCCTCAGTAGCAATTTATGGAAATGAATGTAATTTTATAAAGAATGTGGTACAAGGTGTTCTTGGAAGAAAATAGTCCTGATGCTTATCCTTAATCAAGGCAGAAAAGACATTCAGAGATGCTGCTGGGAGTAGGAGGAAGTTACTGGATGAAGCTCACTTGTCATGATGAGCACCGGGTGATGCATGGAAGTGTTGAATCGTTATATTGTACACCTGAAACTAACATTACACTGGATGTGAACTAACTGGACTTTAAATAAAAACTTAAAATACAAAAAGAAGCTAAACAAAAATTAGGAGAATTAGTGTTTAGCCCTAGTTCAGCCATTTACTTACTGAGCCTGAAAATCTTCTTCTGTAAATAGGGATGCTATTAACACTGCCCAACTCATAGAAAAGCTCCAAGGAACCAGTAATGAACACACACACATAAAATCACAGTGCTTAAAACTGTCATGCACTATAGAAATTATATCACAGTATATAATAAGATTACAATTAACTAGTAGCCTTGAATTGTATGTTAACTATAATGATAAGAGCTTTAGGTGTAGAATAAGCTGGTGCAGAATTTTTTTTTTTTTTTTTTTTAAATCCGCTTCAGCTCTAAGGAGCTATGCGGGCTTGAGTGATCTTTTTCCTAAACTGGACCCACATTCCTTATCTGAAAAGTGAGTGAGTTGAACCAGAACAATGATTTTCAAGTTGTTGTAATATATGGAACAATGTATTTAAATGAGGTCTCAGGAAGAAGCTTATTATTTTTTAAAAAAAGAAGCTTATTATTTAACACAGATAAAACCAGAACTTCTCTGGTTAAAGTAGGGGTAAAGGTCCTAAGTTATTGCCCTTGAATTCTACCTCCACCTTCACCCACGGTCCCTGAGACCACTCTTTGAAACTACTGGACTAGATATCTTGGGTTCTGTCCAGGTGTAAAATCTTTTCTGATTCACGCCATTATAATATACAACCTGCACTTGGTCTTAACTCCATACAAGTGTATGGAGTTATTAAGGAATGAAGTGTGTCAATAGTGCTGTGTTTTCAGATCATGAAAATCTCTTTCCCCTTGACTTTTTGGTGAGGAAAGTCACTTTGCAGTATATGTTTTGATCATGCAAAGATCCAGCTTTGAGCTTAGATTTTCTTCTTGAGCATAGATCAGTCAAAAAGACAGGGAGGTAAGATTTTGTCTATCTAGCATGAATGGAGTGTTTTCTGGGTGGGTATCTATAAAGAGAATGGGATACTGGAATTTTTATTCTGGTTTAAAGCCAGTACCCTCGATTCCATTTTTTTTTCTATAATTGTGAGTTAGAGCCAAAATTATTAGCACTAGAATCCTGGATCCACAACTTGATTGCTGTGTGACCATGGCCCATTATTGAATGTACCTGAGCCTTAGTTTCTGCATCTATAAAATTACTCTAAGATTGTTGAGAGGATTAAATGAGATAATGCATTCAAATCTTCATGACCCACAGGGGATGATAAATTAGTGTTCAGTTCATTTCTCCTTCTCTTTGAAAACAAGAGTGTGTTTCACTGCTGACATGGCTATTGATTAAGCACTTTGTAGCCAACTGTCCTTTACTCTTATGGAGAAGATTATATCAAGAATGAATCTATGTGTAGTCTTCAAATTCCGTTTTGTCTATTTTAATATCCTTATTTGTAAGAAAACCTATCCAGAAGGCTGTCATGTTAGACTCAGCCTGAATGGAGATTTCTCCTCTTTGACCCATTCTGCTCTTGTATTTGAAGGAGGACTAGCAACACAAGTGAGTACAACGCTGCCCCACATTGAGATCCTGGTAGCGAGGAGGAATTCATATAATCCAGAACTTGGTAAAATCAGCCCTTCACTAATTGAAAGTATTTTTTTCTTATGTATTAGATGATCTGCAGGTTTATGGATAGGCTTCCTAGACCTAAGTCCCAGTGAGATCTTTTATGATCATAAAAATGCACAGGGAAATGGAAAAGTATTAGAATATTGAATTAAAATATGTTTACTATTCTCACTGTAACACTATACCAATTTTTATTACATTTATTCTGTTTCTTAGAGCATAACAGAATATTATATCTAAGGCAGAAAGCCCGATGAAGATTGCAAGGAAATTTGAATTACATTTTCATATATCTACAGTGTCATATGACAAAATGAAAAATGTAAATAATATAGTTAGTTCTCAGAAAGATAGCCATTAGAATCCATCTTATTTTATTAAGATATATCAATGTCAGTGAAAGCCAGCTTTTATTTTCTCAACATGCTAAATCATCACGTGACTTTGTGCTGCAATGTCCATGGATGGTTTTAGCAATCCAGAACGCAATACGTCTGCAATGCCTCTCTAATACAACTATTTTTTCTTCTTTAATTAATATCATCTAGAGGTGTTAAAGTCTCATTATGACTGGGTCCTTGAGGGCTGTGACTGTGCTTTCTTAGTGCTTTGTAAATCCCATAGCACCTGGGTGTTAATAGACACTTGAGGATGACATTTTATGTCAATAGCAGAGGTGTTTAATAACACACACGGAGAAAAGATCTTTGCTGCTACGCTTATGACATTTTAAGACTTCTTTTATTCTAAGATAATACCGGAGGTCATATAAAATGGAGACCAATCAAGGTACAACAGGATTTGAGTAAGAACCAAACAGTTCTAATTTGGAATAATAGATTGTTTTATTATAAAAGAGTTCAGACATACAGAACATACTGTGGAAGGTTTTACAACACCCACATGTACACCACCCAAAATAAGTAAAAGTGCTAATATGTTGCATATTTGCTTCAATTTTTTTTTTTTTAGAAAATAAAATGTTTTCATATACATTTCTTCCTTTTGAATCTCTGTTTATCCCTTCCTGGAGGTAACACTTAGGCTGGACTTGGTATATAGAATTCCAGTCCATGCTTTTAGAATTCTACTGTGCATGTATGTAGCCATAATCAATATATCATCCTGATCTGTTCATTTTAAAATATACATAAATGGTGCCCCACTGTTCATGTCATTTTGACTTACTTCAATCACATTATTGAGTGTTTTTCTGTAGCCTGCTTGTTTGTGGTTTGTGTTATTTTTCCCCTAGTTTCCTAGGATTTAGAGTTGTCTTTACCTTCTCCAGCCCTATTTTGTCCCTCTCCATACCGATTTGGAAGTTATTACTTTGTGTTGGTAAAGGTCCAATACACAGGGGAATATAGAGATTACACACATCAAAAGGGGTTATTGAAAAAAGTTCAGTGAAAGAACTGCACACAAAGGTGTGGGCAGGGTTAACAAAAACAAGGGTTCATGGATAATCTTGGGGTTCCTACACTAGGCTCAAAGAGACAGAGAGAAGCTGTTAGCACCTTGAGTTCTGAGGGGCATGAGGAGGGAGTGTTTTGCAGGGCCCAGCAAGTGCAGCAGCTGCAGGAGGGGGCCATCAGTAGGAGCTGTGGACTTCAGCAGAGGGACACTTGGCCAAACCAAGAAGTCAGACAGCCAAAGAGGCCAGCTGATGCACTTGTTAGAGGTAAGCCTTTAGATGCACAGAGCAGGACAGCAAAGGGTGAAGACTCATCTTAATTGGCAAATGGAAAATACCCAGTGTAAATAAAATCTTTTAAAAAAGAAAAAAAAAGAAAAAAAAAGAAAATACCCAGTGTAGGCGTCCATTTCTGTTCCTTTAATGGCAATGGTTAACATTTTTAACACAGGTATTTAAACCCTAAAGCTAATCAACAGCTTTGCTCCTTAAGCCTTCAGAAAGATTAAATCAAACTCTCCCATTCCATGTATGCAGAATATTTTACCTTGTTTTTGGCCCCTCCCTCTTTTTTTCACCATTGTTATTGTGGTTACTCATTGTCAATATTTATTTAGGTGTAACAAGATATGTTAACTAATTTCTTTGCTTTTTCATCCACCTTCTTCCGTTATGGGTCCAGTTTCCTTTATTTACATAGAAGAGTTTTCCTGTGGAGGCGCCTCATGCCTTTAAAGTGGGGGCAGAGCTCTGGGGGCGAGGAGGGAATCTGCATTAACTGCGGTGGGGTTTCTCCAGTTCTGGTCTTCATGTTAATTCCCAGCATCCAATGGGCATTGCAACTTTGACCTTCCATTTTATGAAGGTCACTCTTTTTCATCCAAGATATGGTAAGGCTGGGGGTAGGGCAGGACAGGGAAGATTCCTTGCCTTGTCCTTGGACCTAAGGAATACTTTTTTCCCCCTAGTTCCACTTTTGCAAGATTTTTTTGGATAGGCTTTATTCAGGGAGCCCAGTTCCAGCTCCTTAGCCACACGCATGCCTCAGGGCATCTTTCAAGTTCATATGCCTCCTACTCACCTTCTGGCTTAGAGGTCCAGCTTTATTTTTGTTACTAAGGGTTTCCCTTTCTTGCTTTTAGCCTTGGGTATATACTTTTTCAAAGAAGAATGTATTTCATTCAGTACTTTTATTTGTCTTAAGGCAGAGGGAATGTTTTCTGTGTTAGCTTCGTTGACTATAATGACTAGAAGTTCAATAATGGATTACATGCTGCTCTATAATCCTATGGAGAACATTTCTGCTTTGTGCTGTTAGTTCTGTTGCTATTTTGCATCCACTTTTCCTATTCTTTTCCTTTCCTTGCTTGGCTTTTTGATCTCTTTACCTTACTTGGCTTATTTTTCTTTCTCCTGCCTTTTTTTATATACTCGATTCAGATGATTATTTTTATACATCAAAGAAAAATGGAAACCTGCCATTCTACTTATTATGCTTTCCATTCTATTTTAAGCTTTTCATTTTCTAGTTGTCTCCAAAATCTTATTTGACTCTTTGTTGTCTCCACTCACTGGATGTCTCCTCTACACTGTGCGAGTTCTTCAATTAGTCACATTTCACCATCTCTCCCTATGCGTGTGCCCATGTCTTGTCACTTGCTGATTTCATTTGCTCCTCAGCTTGCTGCATTTGGGTAGTTGCCTAGAGACAAATTCTGGGCATTTTTTTTTTCTATAGATATCCAGGATGGCAAAACTGAAGCACTAAATAAAACTGCCATCAAGTTATTTTTTAATGGAAATCATTTTTCCTCCCATATATGGGTAATGTTGCTCAACTTCTGGAAGAAAATAAAGATTTTATTTTGGGGTGAAAATAAAAGGAAGATATAAATTGTAAATAGATACTCACCTGGCTGCAGCTTGTTTTTATTCAATATCGGAACCCGGGAAATCTGTAAGACATCACCAATTACCGTAGAAGAAAATCAGCGCTTAGATTCTTGGTGTTTGCATTGAACAGTCCTTTGAAGAGACTTGAAAATTATTAGGTATCCACAGTCCGTTTTGCAACCGAATGGGATTATCCTTTCTCCTTCATATTCAGCTCTCTTTTTCTTCCTCGGTGTTGTTATTTTTAGTTTTCTAACATCAAGTGTATCTTAATTAAAACAATGCATGTAGAGAGTTGAAACAAACCCGAAGGCTTATAAAAAACATGGCACTCCTCTGCCCACCTCTCTCAGCCCTGTTCCTCAGAGGCAACCTACTTCCAAATGTTTGCCCTCCTTCTGGAGCAGCCTTCCATATTTCTAAATAACATGCATATGCTGCCAGTACTTGATTTTTTTTTTTTTCAATTTTAGGCATTTGTTGTTTTCTTCGTCCTGCCAAAAGTGTAGATTTTGCTCTCCCACACCACCCCCACGTACTCTAGTTACCCCTCCGCACTGTTCTAATACGATCAGACCGTTTCGTTTACTGCATACTCAGTGTTTGCAGTGTTTTGTCTTTATAAGAATTGTTCACAGAAGAGCCAACCATGTGTGTATCTCTCATCTGTTATGACATCCTGTTTGGCCTAGAATTAAAAATGGCTGTGTTTTTTGTTTTTGTTTTTTTTTTTACTTTATTGCTCTTCAATATACAGTTGTTCATTGCCCCCTTCAACTCCCCTGAATAACTGTAAACCCTTCCTTGAAGCACATCAAGTATCCTATCAGTTTAGGGCTTTTTCTTCTTCTCGGAGCTGCCTGTCACATCTATTCCTAAAGTTCGGAGGCCTGTTGCACAGTTGGAATCCTATTATTTCCATTAAACCCTAGCTTTGGCATCTTCTTTGCCGGTCTCCCAAATGAGAGCCCCTGTCGTGTTTGTCCCTCGGATTGGCGAGTTTCCTCTGTGAGGAGTGTCCCATCACCCGCTTCGGGGATATACATCCAAGTCCTAGACATCAAGGAGGGAGAACACTAATCTTCAGAACTGGCACAGCATCACTCCTCTCTCACAGGGCCAACCCGGACTCAGGCTGACAGATCTGCAGAAGAGCCGGAGCACTAACGAAGGAGTTCTGTGTTGACTGCTGCAGGCACAGATTCTCAGCGAGCCCTCAGGTTTCAGATCTGCTTAGTGAGGGAAGGCCAATCCTATCTCCATCTCCTGACATGCTGTTCACCTCTCTTGTCTGCTTTTTCTTTCTTCTTTCGGCTTTTGGGCCTTTCTTTTATTGTCATTTTACTGAGGATTCTGGAGGGAGTGGTAACAATCGTGGATGTTTAAATCCACCATTTTAAAATCAGTCATCACCCCCCCCCCATTTTTTGTTATCTCCTTCAACTACTCTCTACCTCATAAGAAGAAGTATCAAATAGCCACATTCACAAATAACTATGCTCGGTTCTCATTAGGTTGTTGTTCTCACTGCATTTGGCCTAGGGTAATTTTATGGCTATATCATGACACGGAAATATTCTTTATTAAAAAGTATCTGTTCATTAAACTTTGAAAATCTGAAAAACATTGGCAATTATGGGGTCGGAAGTAAAATGAGATTTTTTGCTTTTGCTTTTGTTTTTGTTTTCTGTAGACAGCAGGGTGAAGGTATGTAGTTGTAGGATGAACTCCACTGGGGTGGACCTGGACCCAAAGGGGAGAACAGACCTTTAAATCCGTTGCCTGTAATCTGAGAAGTTGTGAGTTTTGACCATAGGAAGACAATGGAACGTAAATGAGGAGAGTAAATGGTTTGATCTTGGACTTCCCTAGATTAGAATCCAACCTTCCCCCAACCTTCTGACTTTGAGTACTTTACTTTACCTTTCTGGTTCCCAATCTCCATGTACCTCAAATTGAGCTAAACTACCCAAGCCACGGGTTTGCTGTGTTGATGAAATGAAATATTACATGTAAAATAACATCTCCGAGCATAAGCTTTCTGGGACACTTTATTCCAGAAAGTGTAGAGATTTATCCCTAGAAAATACCTAGACAAATATGCAAGCATTTTTATACTACGATGTTTCCTGAAAAGTTTATAATGGCAAAAAGTGTAAAACAACCTAAATGTTCATTACTAAGTGATTGTTTACACAAACTTTATGATCCATAGTACTGAGAATGTAGTACTATGCAAATTTTAAAAAGAAATTTAATTATTATTTTAGGCACGTAACATAGTGGTTAAAAGTAACAACTCTAGAGCCCAACTACCTGGGTTTACATTCTGGTGGGCCACTTACTAACTGCATGACCTTGGGCAAGTCACTTAACTTCTCCGTGTATCTGTTTCTTCTTCTATAAAATATGGATAATAATATTAGCTAATTCATTGGGTAAAGCACTTAGAACATTGCCTGGCATATAGTAAGGCTATATAAATGTTTTCCAACATCATTTATAGCCAGATAAGAACAGATATATGTTGTTGCATTTTTAGATATGCTTTGGCCATTTTGTCTTACAGATTGAATTCTTTAAAGTAGTTTTGCATATCCCAACATTTTAAAAAAGATTTATTTACTTATTTGAAAGAGAGAGAGAGAGCGCACGAGCGTGTGCACAGTGTGGAGGGGCAGAGGAAGAGAATCTTCAGACTCCCCACTGATCATGGAGCCAGATGCCGGGCTCGATCCCATGACCGTGAGATCACGACCTGGGCCAAACCAAGAGTCAGACTCTTAACTGACTGCAGGCACCCCGACCCCAACATTTTTTATGTGTCAGTTGAAGAACCATATTCAATAAGGCATAGGCATTTGACAAGGGGCAGACAATAGGAGAAATGTGCTGGGAGCATTAAGTGTCTCCTTATTCTAGAACATCATTGACTCCATAAACATTTTCTTAGAGCAGATGTTCAGTAATACACCTGACCTTTGGGAAGAGAAAAAATATGGATTTATTCAGAAGGCATATTGCCAACCCAGAAATCATCCCTGAATAAATTCATGGGTAGATTGATTGATTTTGTATTACCATAATGAAATATGGGAGAATAGAAAATCTACTGCAGTGATCTGACTTACAGCTAGAAAAGCTAAGCAAATGTTTATTTCCATGATCTTGGGAAGGTCATTTAATGGCCTTGCCTTTGTACTTGCTGAGCTTCTCACCTGTAAGTGCACTAGACACATAATGACACCAAATCTTGTATTTCCTTTAAGTGCCAGATGGATGGTTTTCAAAAATATTACTTGGTTTTATCTTTACAACAACCAATAACACTATGAATTAATTAGGATGGGTAGTTTATCCCTTTTAACAGGTAAAGGAATAGGCACTCCTGTCTAAAATCACTTGTGCAGAAGAATAGAAGCTGGTAAATGTTCAAACTGAGACTTCAATCCTGGTCTACTGAATTTAAGTCCAGTGGTCTTTTTTTTTTTTTTAATTTATTTATTTGAGAGAGAGAGAGAACACACAGAGGGAGAGGGAGAAGCAGACTCCCTGCTGAGCAGGGAGCCCGACCTGGGACTCGATCCCAGGACCTTGGGATCATGACCTGAGCCAAAGGCAGACACTCAACCAACTGAGCCACCCAGGCCCCCTAAGTCCAGTGGTCTTTCCACTATACCATTCACTTATTCATCCATTCAGCTAGTGCTGTTAGCTTTGTGAAGCCTTATACTAACTGGGACTCAAGAAGTAGTAGACAAGTCCTTAGCCTGTTATACTCTGTTACTTTGATTGAGGAGATAAAATGTAAAATAGCTTAAAAAGGAGAGTATCATATATAACAGTGGAAATGGTCACTTTGAGCTTGTGATCTTCCATGAAGCCTTAATGGAGGAGAAAGATCATACACTGTCCTAAAGAAGTAATTATGATCTTTGGGGTATTATTTGGGGGTTGAGAAAAGGTGATAGACAGCAGTAGCAAAATAAACTTGCTCATTGTTGAGAGGGACAGAAGGAGTGGAAGCAAGAATGGATGAGAGGACCAGCAGGTGAAGAAGATGGGGCTGGTGGTGATTGCCTGCCTAGGTCAGGCACAGGCATTGGCCATGACATTCTAAGCAGCACAGAACCACCAGAAGCTATTAGATAGAGAAATGAAACGGGGAAAATTTTAGGAAGAGTACCCTGGCAGTAGTGGGGGAAGCTAAAACAGAGGGGGGTACCTAAAAGGAGGAAAGTGATATTCCAATTGTAACTGCCTTGCACATGAGGTGTTTAAGGAATAAATCCACAGTAGGGAAGTCAGAACTTGCCATGGAGATCATTTTGTTTTACCCGTCCCCCACCCCGGCCGTGAACTCCAACTAGGGGAAGGTTTGACAGTAGAAGATGAGAAACGAGAGGGAAGAGGAAAGAATTTCTGAGTGCAACGAGGAATTGGCTTTCAAGCAGCTCTCTCTCTCTAAATAGTTTGTCCCCCATCTCAGACCACTCATGTCCAGAAACCTCCACTCACTTCACAAAAGTAATATATGACACATTCATGGACGATTTGTCTGAAAGCAGTGGTGGCTTGAATTCACGCTGAAGGAGAGCCACACCTTTGAATTTCAAGAATATGCATGCATCTTTGGATGAAATAGCAAATAGATCCAGTTGAGCTAAAATTCTAGCCAAATGAAATTTGTGTGGCCCAGGCAAAGGGCCTCTGTACTTCAACTGCAGACAATGACTCTAGGGACGCTCTCCTGTTCAAATATCTGTTCTGGCATACAGATATGTGTAGATCGATGTGGAGCCATGAGAGATGTAAATACAAGGGATTTTGAACGGAATTCCAAAGGAAGAGAAGGATCTAGACCAATACAAATGGGACAGAATATATTTCCATTTTCTCATTGCCTTACATAACAGTGGTTGATATTTAACACATAATCCACACTATATTTATCCCCGTTCAGTGGTTAATGCCAATAATAATGAGGATTTTCCATCTATGCACATATGCATTGCTTATTTTCATGAGTACTCTGTATGCTAAGTATAATTCTTCTCAACCTACAGTACACTACCTCCTCTCCCAATTCAATGCTTACATTGAATATTCTTGCCTAGTAGTTTTCCCTAAAAGAAGATTGTCCAGAGAGAAACTAGTTTCTTGGCACATCCTAAGGAGAACTTGGAGATGAGTTGATGACAGCAACAATGTAGAAAAGATAAACCTTACAAAGGAGGATATGATGGTCAAGAGGAAGGAGGCTCCCAGACAAAAGTTTACCAAAAAGCCTTGTGGCCCTGGAGAGTGGCAGTACTCCTTCAAGCAATGGGTTGGAGGACACATTTTGGAGGCTCATCATAGATCCTTCATGTTTGGTATTTTAGATTTGAATGGAGGTGAGATACTCAAGCTGAGGTAGCCTGCAGACAGCTGGAATGTGTGTATGGTTAGAGTTTTTCTTGAGAAAAGAGAAATATCAGTTTAAGAGATGCCAGCATAAAGTTGAATAGTAGAAGGTTGTGGGTGCGGGAAAATGAGAAGCGAAGAGCTGAAGGCTTAGGTCTGATAGCTACAGTGAAAAGAAAGAGAATAAGACAGTATGGGAGTAACTGTAAACATGGGCAGCGGATAAGGTTGCCAGATTTCACAAAAATACAGGATCCCCAGTTATATTTGAATTTCAGATAAACAATGAAAGATTTTTTTCCCCAATATATCTCAAATATTACATGGCACATACTTATCTGAAAAAAATTCATCGTTTACCTGAAATTCAAATTTAACAGTTTAACTGGGCCTCCTGTATTTGTTCTGGCAAATCATTATCATTTTGACTTGATAACACACCAAAAGGTTTAGAGATGTAAAAGGGTCATGTGAGGCATTTGCTCCATGGTCTTTTCCCTGTCCCTGAAAGATTAGTTTTTTCAGTTCACTTTAGGAGGTAAGTGCATGGAGAATATGATTTTATGTCCTGAGTTTAGGATAATGTAGGAATGGCAAAGTCATATGCAATTTGGGGCAGATAAACTTAGATCTGTTTTGTAAGTAGTTTCCTGTTTATTGATTTTAGAACTTTGTCAGAATTCATACATGCTCGTTGGCAGAGTAGAGATTGCTATTCTTTAATTTATTTTATAAAACTATTGATCAAATTGTTTACATTATGCATTTCAAGTAAAACTGTGTTTCTAAAGATACAATACCAGTTTAGCAATACTAAAGATTGCAGTCAAGAAGAATGCAAGGATGTGAAAATTCTTTTTTACCTGCAACAATATTGAAATTTTGACTTCAAGTTCTTGGTTTTGACTGTGCATTATCATTAAAAATAGATTAGATTCATATTTTGTAATGCATCTTTGAGTCCTTCTAGTGCGCTAATCCACCAGAGTGATCACCTTAAAAAATGTCAAGAAAACAAAATCCAAAATGTATGTATTGATTTTTTAATCAGTATTTAAACTGGAAGTCCAAAGACTTTTTGCAGCTCAATAACATTCTAATCAAATTATATCTGCTTTTTTCCTAAATCAATTCTTGCCTCATGTACTATAGCTAAAATTAGTATGGTAATGAATATTATCCTTGGTCTGCCACGAAGTAAAGTTTATAAGGTTGTCATTAAGAGATTGATCCATAGATTAATTTTTTTTTGTTTTCATAGAGTGTAAATGTTAAACTGTCCACGAGTAATATCTTCCATGGGAAACATTCTACAATCTAGAAAAGCCATGTAATATATCCACAAATGAAAGATAAACCATCAGCTAGGTTTTATCCTCTTGTAAAATAGAAATACTTTATGTTAAAACTAAAGTCTAAATCTAATTAAAGCTCACAAAACCTTTAGAAAACAAGACAACCAAAATTCCCAAGTGAAGGACAGCCCTATTTGGAATGATCTCAACATCCTTTAGAGGTGACTTGTTTGAGTGGTAGGAGAAGCTTGCCTAATTTTTTTTTTTTTTTTTTTTTTTGCTGTCTTAATTACATCCTTAGGCAACATGTTTTGCCCATTTGAGCCTCAGTTTTCTTCGCCATACAATGATAATAATAACATTTGTCTCCCTCATAATTTTGTTGTTAGGATTAAATGAAATATTATGCATAAAGTATGCTGCATTGTGCCAGTTATATAAAATGCCTTTGATGAATAGCAGCTATTAATATTATTGTAACTCTTAATGTTATTATTATTGTCATGATTAATTCAAACTCAAGGATATGGAAAAATAACATAAAACCTATGAAAAATCCTGCAACAAAAGAGAAGATGGGAAAAGTAGGAAAGCCTTCAAAACCGTATTTTTCCTGAAAGAAATTTAACATGTGAAAAGAAAGAAAACATTTACTTTTTTGTAATGGGATAAAAGAGACTTAAATGAAAGAAGAGTGTAACAAAGGAAAATCAAAATAATATTCATTAGGAGAAGTAAAAATCTAACTGGATTTTGTAGAAAATGTATTTAGCAATAAACCCAAAAGCAACGTAAAATTCACAGTAAATAATTTATAAAAATACATGTCACCCTGAATTAATTAAAATATTAGTACAATGGCAGGCATCTATTGTTGGAACTTCCTAGTAATTATTGTCATGTCACACATAGTGTCTACTCAACGTGGGACTGTTGTTGCCTCTTGTCAAGCAAAGATACATCTATTTTTCCTATATTTTGATGTGCTATTTTAATCAAGATTTATGGTAGTTGGGATGCCTGGGTGGCTCAGTGGGTTAAGCGTCTGCCTTCGGCTCAGGTCATGATTTCAGGGTCCTGGGATCGAGTCCCACCTCAGGCTCCCTGCTCAGTGGGGAGCCTGCTTCTCCTCCCTCTGCCTGCCACTCCCCCTGCTTGTGCGCGCTCTCTCTCTCTCTGGCAAATAAATAAATAAAATCTTAAAAAAAAAAAGGTTTATGGTGGTTAAAATGTCTGCCCCTATGTTATTTATTATTCTGGTTTATCTAAGGGTTCATTCAGTAAGTATTTTTTGCATATCTACTCTATGCCGAGTACTAAGCAAAGTACTGGGGATATAATTGTAGGCAAGACAAACATGTTCTGTAGCGTCTTGGAGCCTATGGTCCTGTGGATAAAGAGGGTCATTAAACAATAACCATAGGAAAGAAATGTAAAGTGGTAGCTGGGACAGATACTACAAAGGATGGATCTTATGATTAGGGAGAAGATTTTCTGAAGAAGAAACAATGGGCCTGAGGTATGAAGTGTAACTAGGTAAACAGAAGGGAATGCTGTCCCAGTCTAAGGAGTCGGTGTGAGCAAAGCCCTGTGATGAGAGGGAACAGTGACTGAAAGAACGCCAATGTGGTTGGCGCATAAAGAGTAAGGGTAATACAAGAATGGGGGTAGGGTCAGACCATAGAGAATGTATTAGGAGTTTTATTTTCCTTATCCTAGTAGCAAAGAGAAGTCATTGAAAAGTTTGAAGCAAGGGAGTAATAAAATCTGTTTTGCATTTTTTAGATTACCCCGGCTGCAGGAAGAGGATGGTTTGGAGGGAACCCAAGTAGCTGCAGTTAGGAGGTCATTGCAATGGTTTAGGTGAATTATGGTGGCAGGTTGGCTAGAGTGGTAGTGGAGATTGGGAGAGATGGGTGGCTCCCATTTAGAGGTAAAATAACCTGGAATCGGGGATCATTGGATGTGGGATTAAGGAAGGTAGGAGTAACAAGGGCAGGTCCTGATTTTCTGGTTTATAAAACAGAATGGACAGTGGTGCTCTTAATGGAGACACGGAACAGCAGAAAAAAACGAAATTTTGGGTAGAAGGCTCATGAGCTCAATTTTAGAAATACTGATCCTGAGGTGCCTTTAAGACATTTGGGAAAAAAAATTTCAAATAAACAATTTGAAACACAGAGCTGATAGTCAGGAAAGGAGTCTACTTTGGGGATGGAAACCTAGGAGCCATTTCTATATAGGTGATAATTAAAGCCATGAGTGTGGGTGACTTCGCTTGGGAATGAGGAAAGAAGTGAGCTTAGAACCAAGTCATGATGTACTCTAATATTTAATGGCCAAGTAGAGGAAGACACATCTGTCATAGAAGAGGAGGAAAAACAGGAAGGGAAGGAAAAAATATAATGTATGATGTTATCCAAGAGAAGAGAGTGTTTCCAAACGAAGAGGAGTGCCCAGTGATGTTACATGTCATTGAAGCCAAGAAAGATGAGAACTGGAAAGTGTCCATTTGCTTTAGCAACATGAAGGTCTTCAGTGACTTTAGTTGTGATATCGCTGAGAGCCTGATTGAGTGGATAGGGAATGAATGGGAAGTGGAAAAAATGCAGACAAATCATGAGTACAGAGGACCCTTTTTAAAAGATTTGGTTACAAAAGGAGAAGAGATAGGATAGTAATCTGGAGTAGTATGGGGTTCGTTGAAGCTTTTATTAATTTTTTTGAAGGGTGGAAGCTTGAGCATGATTAAACCTAATGGGGGGATCTATTTGAAAAGAGAGAAGGGACAATTGCTAGTGCAGGGCGTGGGATGCTGAAAAAGATGGGACCCGAATATTGGTGGAGAATTTGACCATAGGTAGGAGAAGTGGCTCCTATAATGTTATAGGTGATGGAAACAGAGCATGGATTAGGTATGAATATGTGTTTGGTGGCAGAGAGATAAGAGCCTTCCCATCTGGTGACTTACATTTTCTCTGTAAAGTAGCAGGTAATATCATCTGTGAGAGGAAGAGGGTCAAATGGTAGGGGCTGTTGATGAATTGTCTTGCTGTTTGTGGACAGAGGGAATGTCGATTAAAGGGATGCGGAAGGCTGGCTAGGCAGTGCCGAGGGCCCATTTGTAGCTGATGGTCATGAATTTACAGTGGAACTGATTTGTATTTTTGTGCATAATATGGTGTCCAATATTATGCCAACAAACATTTTTCAACAAGGGTCCCAGCTTGAGCCTAAAATATGTTTCCTATGGAAATCATTCAGGTCTGCAGGGCCAGCTAGAGAAGCTCACAGATGTTAAGGGCGGCCACAGTCTGCTGTCGTGGCATCTAAAGCATCGCAAGAATGCAGCTGTTGCATAGAGTCCCAATGTCCGCATTAGGACGCTTATTTCCCACCCTTTTCCGGAGCAAGAAGAAAATGATGAACGTAACCCGGATATTTCTGGAATGCAAGTTTAGGAAAACTTTCTTGGCAAATAGGAGAAAGCAGAAATATGTTGCGGAGGCAGAAGAGGCTTATTGAAATTTTAAATCTGAGAATTCCTAAAACGAGGGAATGATGGATTCAGATATGGCCACTGTCATGGGTTCGCTGATTCTCCTGCATGGCAGAGGCTTTCCTCTCTCCCTCTCACTCATTCCCAGGAGGATGGTCTCTGCCCTTTGTTCCACTTGGCTCTCCGTTAGTGCTTTCGGAGAGTCGTCCGTCACTCACACGGCTGCCTCCCAGTCTCTGTGATGGTTGTAATTGAACATCCTTCTTAAAACTCTGTACTATGAAGGCACATAGGAAAAAGCTGATGCTAGGCGTGGGTTTCTACAACTCACTTTCTAGGCCGTTAGTCTTGGGGGGTTGGGTGAGCATGCTGAAGAAATCCTGCATAAAGAACATATGCTCTCAGGAGCAGGTGTGTCATGCATGGGGTTACACTGACTGATTGAAAACAGTTCTTTTGGTTTTAGCATCCCCACTGAAATGTGTCCATGCTACTACAGTTCCTGTGCACCTGTAAATTGAACATGATGGTAATATCCGCCCCGGACCTCTCAGATCTCTGTAAGGTGCCTTTAAGAGAACGGACAAGGAACAGCTTTAAAACTGTCACAGAACAAGTGAGTCGGAGTGTTTCCTATTTGATAATCCAGATTTTCTTTCATCGCACAGCTAGTTTCTGCCCTTGGCTTTGAAAGCAGCTGTGAGTTGTGTTCCTCTTTTCTTCATTCAATCTCCAATTATTCTGGAAAGACTTTCCTCTCAAATTCACTCATCACATACTGAACGCCTACCAAGCACTAGACACTTGTGGCAACTGTGACAAGCATGGTCCCTCCCTCAAGGAGCGTATCTTCAGGTCGTGTAGGTCATGTAAGCACTTCCCTTCCCAACTATATACAGAGATACCTTGGAAGAATTTCCATTTACTCTTCTTTTTTTTTTTTTTTAAGATTTTATTTATTTATTTGAGAGAGAGACAGGGCTTGCACAAGACAGCATGAGTGGGGGGAGGGGCAGAGGGGGAGGGAGAAGCAGGCTCCCTGCTGAGCAGAGAGCCTGATGTGGGGCTCGATCCCAGGACCCCGGGATCATGACCTGAGCTGAAGGCAGACGCTTCACCGACTGAGCCATCCAGGTGCCCCTCCATTTACTCTCTGAAATGCCTGACTTCTAACAGTAATGGTGTTGGCAACCTTGTGATAGTGCCTTCAGGCTCCCATGTTTATTTGACTCTTCGCATTCCTTAGGAAAATGTCTGCTTTCTCTCAAAGGTATTCCTGTGTTAAGTTCGTTTTATTCATAGTATCTGCTTCGACTTTGCTGATACCTGCATTGTGATCATTCTTGTGGTAAAAGGTGAAATTGTTACACTGTCATGAGCCAGGGTTAATGTAGGAAGGTACAAAGTTACCATTTGCATGGTGGTTGACTGTGTTTTTTGTTTTGTTTGTTTGAGAAGGTGGTGTGGTTTATTTGCTCTAGTTTACGATGCTGGTGGAATGTGGTACTGATGTATACAGATTTCTGACATATAAAGATTTCCTGATTTTATTGATTTTACGTAATACCTGGTTTTAGAGCATCAACACAGTAGTTGCTAAGTAACCACATTGCTCTAATGGCCCTGAGATTTTAGTGAAAGGGATATAAAAGTATTCCGCTGTAGAAAGCATTTTATTTAGATAAATACTCTTCCTGTTATGCCAATAGGATTTACTGCTTTTCTTCTAAGGCTTGTCTATACAAGTGGAGATTTGAAGTGACCATTGCTTTCAAAGTAAAACACAAATGTTGACATAAATTAGCCACTTGGCCGAACTTATTTATGAAATTCACCAATTAATTGATGGGGTTTCTACTTCACTACCTGGCTATACTCAGGGCCGTATTCAGCCTCAATAATAGCATATTGTTACGGGAGTCTTATGCATATTGTCAGATTTCCTTTTTTGAGATACTTGTCAAGTGAAGCCACATTTGTATACACATTTGTAACAGGTGTATTTCTATATACATAGAAATGTATACCCAAGGGTGTTCTGACTTTCTTTTTATTTTATTATATTATGTTAGTCACCATACACTACATCATTTGTTTTTGATGTAGTGATTCACGATTCATTGTTTTCGTATAACACCCGGTGATCCATGCAGTATGTGCCCTCCTTATACCCATCACCGGGCTAACCCATCCCCCCACCCCCCTCCCCTCTAAAACCTTCAGTTTGTTTCTCGGAGTCCATAGTCTCTCATGGTTCGTCTCCCCCTCCGATCCCCCCCCTTCATTTTTCCCTTCCTTCTCCTAATTTGTTCCACAAATAAGTGAAACCATATGATAATTGACTTTCTCTGCTTGACTTATTTCACTTAGCCTAATCTCCTCCAGTTCCATCCATGTTGATGTAAAAGTTGGGTATTCATCCCTTCTGATGGCTGAGTAATATTCCATTGTATATATGGACCACATCTTTATCCATTCATCTCTTGAAGGGTATCTCGGCTCTTTCCACAGTTTGGCTATTGCGGACATTGCTGCTATGAACACTAGGGTGCATAGAGCCCTTCTTTTCACTACATCTGTGTCTTTGGGGTAAATACCCAGAAGTGCAATTGCTGGGTCATAGGGTAGCTTTATTTTTAAATTTTTAAGGAACCTCCACAATGTTTTCCAAAGTGGCTGTACCAACTTGCATTCCCACCAACAGTGTAATGTCTTTCTCCACAACTTCTCCTTACATTTGTTGTTTCTCCACAACTTCTTACATTTGTTGTTTCTTGCCTTGTCAATTTTTGCCGTTCTATATGGTGTAAGGTGGTATCTCAATGTGGTTTTGATTTGAATTTCCCTGACGGCTAATGATGATGAACATTTTTTCATGTGTCTGTTAGCCATTTGTATGTCTTCTTTGGAGAAGTGTCTGTTCATGTCTTCTGCCCATTTTTTGACTTGATTATTTGTTTTTTGGGTGTTGAGTTTGAGAAGTTCTTTATAGATCTTGGAAATCAGTGCTTTGTAGTGTCATTTGCAAATATCTTCTCCCATTCTGTGGGTTGCCTCTTTGTTTTGTTGACTGTTTCCTTTGCTGTGCAGAAGCTTTTTATCTTGATGAAGTCCCAAAGGTTTGTTTTTGCTTTTGTTTCACTAGCTTTTGGACATATATCTTGAAAGAAGTTGCTGTGGCCGATGTCAGAGAGGTTACTGCCTATGTTCTCCTCTAGGATTTTGATGGATTCCTGTCTCACATTGAGGTCTTTCAACCACTTTGAGTTTATCTTTGTGTATGGTGTTAGAGAATGGTTGAGTTTCATTCTTCTGTATGTAGCTGACCAATTTTCCCAGCACCATTTATTGAAGAGACTGTCTTTTTTCCATTGCGTATTTTTTCCTGCTTTGTCAAAGATTATTTGACCATAGAGTTGAGGTCCATATCTGGGTTCTCTATTCTGTTCCATTGGTCTATATGTCTGTTTTTGTGCCAGTACCATGCTGTCTTGGTGATCACTGCTTTGTCATATAGCTTGAAATCGGGCAACATGATGCCCCCAGCTTTGTTTTTCTTTTTCAACATTTCCTTGGTGATTCGGGGTCTTTTCTGATTCCATACAAATTTTAGGATTGTTTGTTCCAGCGCTTTGAAAAATGTCATTGGAATTTTGATCGGGATGATGTTGAAGGTATAGATTGCTCTGGGTAGCATAGACATTTTAACAATGTTTATTCTTCCGATCCATGAGTGTGGAATATTTTTCCATCTTTTTGTGTCTTCTTCAATTTCTTTCATGAGTGTTCTGTAGTTCCTAGAGTATAGATCCTTTACTCCTTTGGTTAGGTTTATTCCGAGGTATCTTATGGTTTTTGGTGCTATTGTAAATGGAATCGTTACTCTAATTTCTCTTTCTACAGTTGCACTGTTAGTGTATAAGAAAGCAACTGATTTCTGTGCATTGATTTTGTATCCTGCCACATTACTGAATTGTTGTATGGGTTCTAGTAATCTGGGGGTGGAACTTTCTCCAGAATAGACCACATACTGGGTCACAAATCAGGTCTCAACTGATACCAAAAGATTGAGATTATTCCCTGCATACTCTCAGACCATAATGATTTAAAACTGGAACTCAGTCACAAGAAAAAATTTGGAAGAAATTCAAACACTTGGAAGCTAAAGCCCACTCTGCTCAAGAATGTTTGGGTCAACCAGGAAATCAAAGAAGAACTTAAACAATTCATGGAAACCAGTGAGAATGAAAACACATCGGTCCAAAACCTATGGGGTACTGCAAAGACGGTCCTAAGGGGGAAATACATAGCCATCCAAGCCTCACTCAAAAAAATAGAAAAATCCCAAATTCACCAAGTAACTTTACACCTTAAAGAACTAGAGAAAATGCAACAAACAATGCCTAAGAGAAATAATTAAGATTAGAAGAGAAATAATTAAGATTAGAGCAGAGATCAATGAATTAGAAACCAGAAACACAGTAGATGAGATCAACGAAACTAGAAGCTGGTTCTTTGAAAAAATTAATAAGATCGATAAACCACTGGCCAGACTTATCCAAAAGAAAAGAGAAAGGACCCAAATTAATAAAATTATGAATGAAAGGGGGAGATCACGACTAACACCAAGGAAATAGAAACAATTATTAGAAATTATTATCAACAACTATATGCCAATAAACCGAGCAATCTGGATGAAATGGAGGCCTTCCTGGAAACCTATAAGCTGCCAAGACTGAAACAGGAAGAAACTGACAACCTGAATAGGCCAATAACCAGTAACGAGATTGAAGCAGTGATCAAAAACCTCCCAAAAGTCAAGAGTCCTGGGCCTGATGGATTCCCTGGGGAATTCTACCAAACATTCAAAGAAGAAATAATACCTATTCTACTGAAGCTGTTTCAAAAAATAGAAACAGAAGGAAAGCTTCCAGACTCATTCTATGAGGCCAGCATTACCTTAATCCCCAAACCAGGCAAAGACCCCATCAAAAAGGAGAATTTCAGACCGATATTCCCTGATGAATATGGATTCCAAAATCCTCAACAAAATCCTAGCTAATATAGGATCCAACAGTACATTAAAAGGATCATCCACCATGACCAAGTGGGATTTATCCCCGGGATGCAAGGGTGGTTCAACATTCGCAAATCAATCAATGTGATAGAACACATTAATAAGAAGAGAGAGAAGAACCATATGGTCCCTCAATTGATTCAGAAAAAGCATTTGAGAAAATACAACATCCTTTCCTGATTAAAACTCTTCAGAGTATAGGGATAGAGGGAACATTCCTCAAGTTCATAAGATCCATCTATGAAAAACCCACCGTGAATATCATCCTCAATGGGGAAAAGCTGAGAGCCTTTCCCTGAAGATCAAGAACATGTCAAGGATGCCCACTCTTGCCACTATTGTTCACCATAGTACTAGAAGTCCTCGCAACAGCAATCAGACAAGAAAAAGAAATAAAAGGTATTCAAATTGGCAAAGAAGAAGTCAATCTCTCTCTCTTCTCAGATGACACAATACTTTATGTGGAAAATCCAAAAGACTCCACCCCCAAATTACTAGAACTGACTTTCTTCTATTTGTTTTGTTTGAAGAATACTCTGCAAAACCTTCCCCCTGGAAGTTGGAAAAAAGCACGAGAAAAACAAATTTGGGGAGATAGTTGTCTTTTCAGTTTGTGTATCATCGTGGCTCCAGTTTTCAAACCCCACTAACGTAAGTGCTGGGGAAAAGGATCCACAGCTTCTGTCTTCAAGGAATTCGTAATCCAGTGAGAAAAAAAGCATATACAGGGATAATTGCAGGGGTGGGATTACTGCAGAAGTTTTGTGCTGCTATGAAAGCAGGCGGGTGAGAGCAAACATATCTACTTGGTCAGGGAAAGAGTCAGGGAAGGCTTCAGGTGGTATGGTGTACTGAAAATAAATGGGACTCAGGGAAGACTAAGCAGATGGACAGGCCCCATATCTCTTGACAAGCACGTCCATATTTTGGGTAAAATACAGTTATATTCATATATATGTATAAGTTTAACAATAATAAATATAAAAATTCAATCATAATAACATATAAAAATAAGTTTCATATATATTATATATGAAATATCATATATTATATAATGAAAAATAATATATAGGTTGTATGTATATTATATATGATTTATGTTTAATTTTTATATATTATATATTATAAAATTTACTATATATTTTATTATATAAAACAGAGAGAGAGAGAGAGATTGAGAGAGCTGACCTCAAACTAAATGACTCGAAATGAAGAGCAAAATGAAAGTCTGAGCAGTGACTCTGGACTAGAAGCTGCTGTTTCAGGGTGTTGCACAGGGAGAGGGATTCCAGTACCAGGGTGGAGGAGGCAAGAGGGCCAGAATGAGACCTCTGGAGAACTAACCTAAATATGGAGCTAACATGTTTATGAGAATACACACTCCAGATGAGAAATTACTCGAATGAGCATCAACAGTGGAATAGTATAGTCACACCACGGAATCCCACGCAGCAGTGAGCACTGAGGAAATCCGACTGCACACAAGGACATAGGGAGTCTCTGAAACAACGTCAAGAGAAAAAAAGGCAGACACAAAGGAGTAGGTACTGTATGACTCCATTTAGATAAAGTTCAAAAATAGACAAAATTAATCTATGCCGTTAGAAGTCAGGATAGTGGTTAATCTTGGTGGTGAGAAAATAGTGAATGAAAAGGGAGATGGTGGGGCTTCTGGGATGTATGTAATATTCTATTCTGTTGTTATTATTATTATTAGAGTGCTGATCACACAAGTGAAAGTTTGTAAAAATTCTTCAAGCTCTATAGTTAGGTGTCCTTTTCTGTATGTATAGTATGTTTCAGTAAACAGTTTTTTAAAAGAGAATTGGGAAAATCTCACCAACTGGTCTTGAAGGCAGCAAGGAAATTCAACTCCTGTCTGCTTCCTCATATTGTGTGAAAAGAAATAGAAAAATCACCCATGAGAAATCCTAGATGTGTGCCACAGATAGGCATGGGTTCTAATGTTACACTCCTTGTGTGGGTTAATCCACAAGTTCTCAAAAATAAAACAAAAATGGGACAAGGGCCATTAAAATCTGTGTGGGAGCCCCCTTAAAGGGAAATACAAAACCACTTTGAATGGGCATTTTTGCAACCCAGAGCACGTAAAACTCAATGAGAAACATGAAAGAAAAACAAATAAAGCAACTTTAAACTGGGGATTAGCCACATTAAGAAAAACAAAACTACAGATTTAGCAAACCAAGAAATGCAGATAACAGGATGAGTTGGAAAAGACTACAAGTATGTCTAAAATGATGAAGAAAGTGAAAGAAAATCCAGAAGTCAAAATGAATGAACTGGAGAGCAATTTTTTGAAAAAGAACAAACAGAGCATCAGTAAATAAAATGGGAACAATAATATGAATACATATAATTTGATCCACTCAATAAGCCAGCTTAATTGATGGGTAGATATAGAATACTTCCCTCAACAAATAGAGAATACATCTTTTCTTGTGCCCCGAGAATACATCTTTTTCAAGCACACATGGAATATTTACCAAAAAATTTACCTTGAACTAGGCTGCAAAAGAAGTCTAAACACTAAAGGATTGATACCATATGGATCACACTTTGCGATTACAACAAAATTAAATAAAATGAAGCAAATAGCAAGGGGAGGCTAACATCACTTTCTCATATGTTTGACAATGAGAAGTGTACTTTTAATAACTCATGAGTCAATGACAAGAGCTAATAGAAATTAGGATTTAGTGATGATTAGATGACAAGAAAAGCACCTCAATTCAAAAATGAGCAAAGCAGGGGCGCCTGGGTGGCTCAGTCGTTAAGCGTCTGCCTTGGGCTCAGGTCATGATCCCGGGGTCCTGGGATCGAGCCCCGCATCGGGCTCCCTGCTCAGCCGGAAGCCTGCTTCTCCCTCTCCCACTCCCCCTGCTTGTGTTCCCTCTCTCGCTGTGTCTCTCTCTGTCAAATAAATAAATAAAATCTTTAAAATAAAACAAACAAAAATGAGCAAAGCAGCTAAACTGGTACATGGATGGAAAATTTTAGTCACAAAATGTTATATATAAAATAGTGCCGAGAATTAATATGTTGTATTCAACTCACAAACATAGAAGAATGAAGTAAACATAAACAGAACAAAGAGAATGATACAAATATAAATATAAATATAAAAAGATTTTCTGGTTAGATCAGTAAATCAACAAACCCCGAGGTTATTCTTTTGAAAACAGGTGAATATCTCACAAAATCACTCAAAGGAACAAGTAATAACATTGACAAAAATAAAAGAAAGCATTAGGAATTTAACAATAAATAGTGTGGAGATTAAAAACATGAGAGAATATTCAAAACAACCTGTCAATAAATTTAAAATCTTAGATGCAGTGGATTTTACTAGAAAAATATTTTTTTACATTGAAACAAGATATATGATATATATATATATAACTAGTTGATTCTACATATCTATCTATCTATATATATATCTATATATATCTATATATCTCCCTCTTGTTTGATACTCGCCAGTTGATTCTACATAGTTCTACATAGTGCTTCTCTTTCTCAAATGATATCTAGCAGTGGAATCTTAATTTAAAAAATTCACAACTTTCTCAGTTTGGACAGTTAACTATTATTTCATTTTTATAACATACTATTTCAAAGTGAACATGCTATATTTAAATTTTTTCTTCAAATTCAAGATTAAAATCCATCTGAAATGATTCTTAGCACATGCCTTTGAGCTTGGAAATATCTCTTAGTGGATTTTTTGTGTGTGTGTGTGGCAATACTAAGAATTCTGCCCTGTCCAACAGCTGCCAGCATTAGTTCCTTAACGAGAGCTTAAAAGAGCAAAGACCCATATTTCAAGGCTGTTAGAAAATAATTGATTTCTTAGGGCATGATCCTAAGGCACCTGATAATATTCCAGGCTGGCATAGATTTAGACTTTTCCTTTGTCTTGCTAAAACTTACTGTATAAAGCAAGAGTCCTTTTATTGACCCACCTGATCCAGTTAATCTATGAATTATATTTTTAACCTTATCACCTCATTGTAACTGAGGGAAAGTATTTCAGTTTGACATATTTCTTACTCATCTTAACCTCTTGATATAGAAAGGCAGGATTTCTTTGTGCTAGGTATTACCATAAAGTATATGAACCAGAAAGAACTGGCATGAGTGAGATTTGATCTAAATCAGCCCTGAAAGAAAGAAATGTTACAAATAAGAAAGAAATGTTGCATTTCTATCAGATGGTTTACAAGGCGGGTAGAAACATGGTGCCATTGTGTCTTTCCGTGTGTGTGAATGCACAGCTACGCACACCCATCTGCACGCACGTGAACACCGGGGAGCCAGGGACAATGCACACAGTATCACCCCATTCCGTTTTACAGATGGAGAAAGAGACTCACAGTTTGAGAGTTCCCTGTCAAAGGCATATAGTTTCACATGCAAATATTTGTGGCTGAGTTTGCCAGTCTTTTCTCCTTAACACTGCAGACTCATCTGAATTGAGGGTGGTTACTCCCTGGGAGTGAGGAATGTCATTCACTTTCTCCCTTCTTGTGTTCCTGGCATAATCACTATTCTTCAGTTGCCTACCATGTGCCAGGCACTTCAGATGAGTCCTCTGTGTGAACTGGCTTCCCTTGGTCTTATCTCCGTCTTGTTTGATACTCGCCTTGCCTTCCACTCACCACCAAGTAATCGAGTTCCACCAAAGCAAACCAGGGCTGGGTATGGTGGGCTTCTATAGATAGCAGTGAATCCTGTCAAGTGAGTCTCACTTTTGTGCAAAGAAATAATGGCTATTTTCAGAGCAGAATGCCTCTCTAAATTGGGCCATAAATCAGTTTCTCATGGAAAGGTCAGAGGGAACACCAAACATGGGGGAAAGAGCACCATCCACAAATTTGAATCTATATTGGGAAATTTTGTCAAATGTCCTTGACACATTTTTACTAGATTTTGGGAATTTAGGGTAGCTATTAATTGGATAGGGACATTACACATGGCTCTGATCGTTTGGCACAATAAAGGCATATGGCTGACATCTACAAACATCCTTTGGCTACTCATTGTAAGGTGACCCTGCATTGTGGCCCCTGGCCAGTTCATTCTTATTATGGATGCCCAATTTTTGAATCAGACTGTATTTCCGTGGAAGGACTTGAGTATGGTTGACTTCTGAACTGCAGTCTGCCAAAAACCCTAATGAAAAATTATGAAATGCCCCATGATGTCATAAAACCTAGTTAGAAAGGAGCTGCCTGAATTTCACTTGTTTTCAAAATAACCAGTCATCTAACCAATGAAAAAGCCTTTTCTTTCCAAGAAACAAAAGGTTCTGCATACGCATCCATACAGCCAAAGCATTGCTCATTCCCAAGATGGCAAGCAGAATGGTACTGGAGTCCCTATACTGTAATGATACGTGGCAGTTTTTCCCTATTAAACTGCCAGGATTCATTGCTGCTTAGCAAAGGTGTCATAACAAAAGCATTTATCCAAGTTCTTGAGAAAATACAATCAGAGCTAATGGGGGAGAGGCTGTGCATGAATACTAAGTGTTATTTTTTATGTTCCGAGTCTTTTTTTTTTTTTTAAGATTTTATTTATTTATTTGACAGAGAGAGACACAGCGAGAGAGGGAACACAAGCAGGGGGAATGGGAGAGGGAGAGGCAGGCTTCCCGCGGAACAGGGAGCCCGATGCGGGACTCGATCCCAGGACCCCGGGATCATGACCTGAGCCGAAGGCAGACGCTTAACGACTGAGCCACCCAGGTGCCCCATTCCGAGTCTTTCAAAAGAAATACAGATATGTTTGGGAAAAAAAATAGAAAGCTACAATATTCATTTTTCTGAGATGGGCTGCCACTTGGCGATGTCTGCATCCTCCCATGAAGGTTGTGGGGCTTGGGTTGAGCTATCCGTCTGGGTGATGCCCCAGGCCCAACCTCCTTTGTTGTAAGCTTGTGTAGTCATTTGCCAAGTCCTCTCCCTCCCTGCTACAAGTTAATATGCACAACGAAACTCGTGTGGAAGTGTGGCAGATATGTAGGTCACTTAACTGCTGCAGTAAAATACAAATTCACAGGAAAATCGCTGACATCATTAGTCTAAAGCATTAACATCTGCAGGTTACACATGCCAGACACATAATATCTGTTAATTATCGTTGTAATCGGGGACCACTGGGAGTGTGAATCAGGATTTATGTGGAAGTTTTGCTACTTTCAGAAATACCGAATTCTACTTGTAACATTTAATTTATGAAAATGAAGCAAATTCTATATGTGGGTAGGGATATAGGTGACTCCAGTCTGTTATTTCTTATTTTCTTTTTTTTCCCCAAAGACATTTGATGAAGCTTAATATTGACAATCCGGAAACATAAACTTTCAAGTTCTTTGTTTAAACAACATAGGGATCTGCTAATTATACCTGAGTAAAAAAAAAAAAAAAAAAAAAACAACAAAAAAACCCCCACAGGGATCATTTTGTTAAAACTTTTTAATTCTCTGTTGTCTTGTGTGACTTTTCATCATTATATGTGACACAGTGACTCTTACCCCCCCACTGTTTTTGATTAACCTCAATATTTCACATATCTTTTATGTAATTTTTTTTTTGAGAGAGAGAAAGGGAGAGAGAGAATGGGAGAGGAGAGCGGGGAGGGGCAGAGGGAGAGGGAGAGAGAGAATCTTAAGCAGGCTTCATGCTCAGCACGGAGCCCAACTCGGGGCTTGATCTCATGACCCTGAGATCATGACCTGAGCTGAAACCAAGAGTTAGACACTTAACCGACTGAGCCACCCAGGTGCCCCTATCTTTTATGTACTTTGTAGTTCAGTTGTCTTTTCATCTCTGTTTATGCTGTATTGAAACATCTCTCAGAGCTCACTGATAAAGCCGATACTGTATCATAACTGTGTCTATTGAAAGCATGTGTGGGGCGCCTGGGTGGCTCAGATGGTTAAGCGTCTGCCTTCGGCTCAGGTCATGATCCCAGGGTCCTGGGATCGAGTCCCACATCGGGCTCCCGGCTCAGCGGGGAGCCTGCTTCTCCCTCTGACCCTCTCCCCTCTCATGCTGTTTCTCTCTCGCTCGCTCTCTAAAAAATAAATAAAATCTTTAAAAAAAAAAAAAGAAAGAAAGAAAGAAAGCATGTGTGGCCTGAGATGAGGAACTCACCAATTTCATGAGTTCAAGGGATGTGAAAAATCCACAGTAGAGGTTTTATAAGTGAAACTTGGGAGTTTGGAGGATAGGGAAATCGTTACCATTATAAGTGACTAGTAGCTTTCCCTGGATTTGACAAACTTGATGTTTTTTTGTTTGTTTGTTTTGTTTTTTTCCTACTAGTCTTATCCTTGGCAAAAGGAAATATCAAATACCATTTAGAAGCTTCCTTTACACTGACATTTCTAAGCAGTTAGTGATCTATAACCAGATTTTCCAAATGCCCTTTAACTAGCACTGCAACTAATTATCAGCTTTTCTCTACCTAGCAGATTTGCATTATTTTTTGTAATTTTTATATTCCCCCTTCCAAGATTACACATACTTAGAACAAATGATTGGATTCAAATAAGACTTGGACCCTGAAGGAAATTTTCCTGAATAACTTAATGATACATGGAGGGAATGCATTGGAAGGAGAAAATATTAGAAGGGCTGCAAATAGCATGTAGATGCTATGAAAAGTGGCAGCATAAATGGGCAAGGAGGAGGAAATTGATTAAGTCGCTACATAAATCTAGGTAACATCTGAAAACCTGAAAGGTATAGAAATATCATTACAGGAAGTCCAAGTACAACATTCTAGATGCAATTTAATTTCAGTCCACAAACAAGGCATGCAACTGTAACTTCATTTTCTACAAGAACTTAATTTTTATTTTGGAATCCTAATCTTTAGGGTAGCAACAAATTACTGTGAGTCAGTTCAGGCTTTTTCCCTTCCCTTGGGGCCGTGCCTGAATTCTGAAGGAGGTTATATGTGTCAGGGTGCAGAGACTCGTTTTGTCTTGTTTTAATACATCCACCCTGATATTTGACAAGACATGCGTCAGTCCATCCTATGTGCAGTAAAATGGTCAGGCAGGTCACTGAGGTGATACCCACCATTCCTTACCTAGTGGGCCCTTGGGTCCCTCTGTCCTCTACATTCATCTCATGTTGGGACATATAGAAAGCACTGGGCTGCCTCGGCATCACACTTGGGAGAAGAGACATCTATGGTACTAAGGCTCACTTTGACTTTGTAGTCTGCCACTTCCCTGATCTGTCCCTTGGGCACAGTCTATCCTGCCTTTGTATTTCACAAACCTTTCTAGGGTGATTTGCCTACTCCTGGGACTAGGTCCTCTCTTTGGGACCCAACGTTTTCTCTTGCTTCCCCTCTGATTTTCTCTTTTCCCCTAGCTTGCGGAATTCCATTCTAGCCTAGGGAGGGAGGATGTCTTTCTATTATTTGCGAGCATTCTTTCAAAATTCATTCTCCAAGGAGCATAGGGTTTTGAGTTTCAAAAGCTAGGGAGATACTTTTTTTGCTTTATGGGACAAAGTGCAGGAGTGGGAATACCAAGAAATCACATTGGTTAATATTTCAAAGATATTATCTAGCCATATGGAAAGCAAACATAGAAAATGCTAGAGAAGAAAGGAGCACAGTGATCATATCTGCCTCTCCTAAGACAATATTGGCCTCTGGGGCCAAATGACGTTTTTGGGTATTATGAGAAGAGACCTAATGCAGAGCTTTCTTCTCCCGGGACTGTCCTGAAGACAAGGATATGAGATTTGGGATAAGGGTCATAATGCAGAGGGATCGGGGGGTGAGCATGTGGCACAGAGCTTTCTGAAACCCCAGGAGAAGGTCAAGGTCACTTGCCATTCCCACATCAGTATGCTTTATTGACCTGGTCCAAAATAGGCTGCAAACGAGATGGACAGTGGCCTTTCCCCAGTGTCTCATCAGGGAATTTGCTGTCCACCTGCTCCCACTCCTTGAGGCACTATCAACCTCTTGGATATGCCGACCGCCATATATGAGCTCCAAAGAGCCAGCAAAGAATAATGACACATTTACGGGGTTTCGGAGGTCTGTTCAATGTGTACAAACAAACCATGTGCTCAGGGAATTTGAAATTTAAATGGAAAAATAAATGCCAGAAAATAGCCGAAATGTGTGTAAAATAAAAATCCTGAGAGGAGTTACCTTACCAGGTATCAGAACATAATATGAAACCATTATAATGAAATTCACTTATTCATTTATCTAACTGGTATTTAATTGATCTCCAGACGTGAGCTAAACCCTGTTCTAGTTACTGGAGATAAAGTAGTGAACAAAACAGACAAAACGTGCAGGAGTAGAGAATAAGCAAAAGAAAAATAAGTTAGGGACACCTGAGTGGCTCAGTCGGTGAAGTGTCTGCCTTCGGCTCAGGTCCTGATCCCAGGGTCCTGGGATTGAGCCCCGCATTGGGCTCCTTGCTCAGCGGGGAGCCTGCTTCTCCCTCTCCCTGCCACTCCCCCTGCTTGTGCTCTCTCTCTCTCTCTGTCAAATGAATAAGTGAAATCTTTAAAAAAAAAGAAAAGAAAAATAAGTTAAATATAGAGGTATATTATAGGTTTATAAATGGGGTGGAGAAGGGTGCCCAGATGACTCAGTTAAGTGTCCGACTCTTGGTTTTTGCTCATGTCATGATCCCAGGGTTGTGAGATAGAGCCTTGTGTCAGGAGTCTGCTTAAGACTCTCTCTCTCTCTTCCCTTGCCCTCCCCCCACTCACATTCTCTCTCTCAAATAAATCAATCTTTGTTTTTTTAAAGATTTTATTTATTTATTTGAGAGAGAGAGTAAGCACAAGTGGGTGGGGGGAGCGGTGGGGGAGAGGCAGACTCCCTGCTGAGCAGGGAGCCAGTGGGAGCCCAACTTGGGGCTCGATCCCAGGACCCTGAGATCATGACCTGAGCCAAAGGCAGACACTTAACCAACTGAGCTACCCAGGTGCCCCAATACATCTTAAAAAAAATAAATGGGGTGGAGAAAAACAAGGAAGGGATGGGCAATGCAGGGGGCAGGGTTCACAATTTAAAATCTATTGGTCAGCGAAAGTGGTACTTAAAGCAAAGGCCTGACATGGGAAACATTCAGCACAATTATTCTAAGGTGTATTGAAGGAAAGCAAGGAGGCCAGTCACCGGCTGCTGTGATGAGAATAGATTGAAGAAGGTAAGGGTGGAAACAGGGAGACTAGTTAAGGAGGTGTTTGCTGTAATACAGATGAGAGCTAATGGTGACTTGGGCCACCATGGTCTGATTCTGGATGCATTTTGAAAGCAGAGATGACAGAATTTGTTGACAGACCATATATGGGCTGTAGGAGAATGACTCAAGTATGCCTCTAACATTCTGGGCTTGGGAAACCAGAATTATTGGTACAGCACAGGAATTAAGATACTAGACTCTTTTTTTTTTTTTTTTTTTTTTTAAGATTTTACTTATTTATTTGACAGAGATACACCCAGTGAGAGAGGGAACACAAGCAGGTAGAGTAGAGGGGGAGAGGCAGGCTTCCTGCTGAGCAAAGAGCCCAATGTGGGACTCAATCCCAGGACTCTGGGATCATGACCTGAGCCGAAGGCAGACGCTCAACGACTGAGCCACCCAGGCGCCCCAAGATACTAGACTCTTTAGCCAGACAACACGGGCTGGAAACTTTTCTCTGCAACATACTAGCTGTGCACCTTGGACAAGTTACTTGATCTTTCTGTGCCTCAGTGTTCTTATCTATAAAATGGGGCTGATAGTATCTACCTCATAGAGTTGTTGGAAGGACTGAGTTACATATAAATGAGTTACATGCACAACACCTGACACATAGTAAAAGATTGCGACAATGTTTTGTTTTGTTTTACTGAGGTAGACTGTGAAAAGAACGAGTGGGAAGGAAAACCAAGTGTCTGATTTGGGAACATTTTACTGGGATCTTTTGATTGGCTCATTCGGCCCCCCCTTCTATATTCTCTAGTCCTTCCAATATGTATGCATATTTAGGTCCCTGTCTTGAGTCCCTGTTTGCTTGCAGTAGCTAACATGGTTTCAGTTTCCTTTCCTGAATCCTGACCTATATGGAAGTGATAAATTTTAGGTGTCTATTAGACTTAACAAGTAAAAATGTTGAGAAGGTAACCGAATACAGGCATCCCAAGTTCAGGGCAGAAGAAGGGATGGAGATTTAATTTGGAAGTAACGTGTAACTGGTGTTTAAAGCTATGAAACAATGATATGGCCAAGGGAGTGAGTATAGATAAAGAGCAGCTTTAGGGAGAGAACCCTTCGGTTTTCTACCATTTAGAGGTAGTGCTCCGGAAGTCAAGTGGATAATGAAGTGCTTCGCTACCCAGGAAGCTGCAGCTGCTAGGGAAGGTCAGGTAAGACTGAGAATTGACTCTTGAATTTAGCTTCATGGGAATCACTGGTGCGTGGGACCAAAGGACATTGAGGGAATGGATGTGGGATGGCAGTTGGGGCAAAATTTTGATTGATTAGAAATAGTGACAGCAATCTAGAAGCTAAAAGTCTTAAAAGAATAAGGAAGATTAACCTGGGGTCAGTGGATGACCCTGCACTATCTTGAGAGGGCTGTGGGGAAACCCATTACCCATCTATCCTACCTCCAGGCCCGGGGGTATGAATTTGTGATGGACAAATCAGACACTTCTTGAGAGGGCTGTGGGGAAACTGGAGCCCTCGACGGGATTTCAGATTTCTTTGGGACAAAAGATAAAGGGGAGCATTCAGTGAGTATTGGTAATAATGGGATAGAAATAAACAAGTAGAAATAGATCTTTAATATATATGAGTTTTCTGTCAAATGTAGTATTTTGACTTAGATATTTATGGATTATCAAATGGTGGTGGCATAATTAGCTCTTCATCTGGAAGAAAATAAAAATGTACCCCTATCTTATACCAAATACAAAAGTAAGTTCCAGATGGACTGGATCTTAACTGTTAAAGATTAAGATAATACAAACTCTGCAAGAATATTTAAGAGACTACAGGGCATAGGACTCTTGATCTTGGGATTATGTAGGGATGAGAAAAATCTTAAATAAGATTATACACTCAGAAGCTGTGACTGAAAAAAATGTACGTATTTGTTATATAAATTTTATAAATGTCACTGAAAATTATAAAGTGAATAAACAGTAGACTTGCAAAACAGAGGATTGCCACACAGAGTTCAGAAAGAGACGTTATATCTCTAATATATAATGAGTTCTTCCAAATTAAAAAGATAAGGAATCCAGCAGAAAAGGGTACAAGGAAATGAATAGGCCATTTATAAAGGAGGAAATCCAAATTGCCAAAAATGGGTTAAACAATGTTTAAAGTAATCAGGAAAATGGAAATAAAATAACAATGAATATCACTTTTACTATCAGACTGGCAAAATTTAAATACTAATGTCTATTGATTGTGGGCTGCAAAGATAAGAGTGTTCTCTGACATTGCTTTTAAACTGTGGATTATTACAGTCTTCTGGGAAAGAAATTTCATATCTATAAACAATAAAATAGTTATGTACCCTTTGACTCCTCAACACCACTCCCAGTGATTCTGCTTCACAGACAGAGAAGCCCCTGTTTATAAGAATGTATATATGTGTGTGTTTAGGAAACAAAGTAAATCCCTAGCAATAAGGAGATCTTTAACGAAATTATGGATCCATCTACACTGTAGATTTATTACAAAGCCGTCAAAAACAATGAATGACAGCTGTATTGAGTGGCGAAAGATTCTGTGGTGTATTTTTAAGTGAAAAAAGGCAAGGTGTGTATAATCAATTTTTATAAGATGGTGATAAAAGTTACCTCTCTGTATGATTATGCAGAATCACTTTGTATATATGTGGACTTGAAGAAAAATATAGGATAGTATGTGCTAGGTTTTCAATATGGGTTACTTAGGGTGGTAGAGACAGAGATGGTAGATGGACAAGAGAAGATAGAGCCAAGCAAAATAGTAAAGGAAAATCGATACCCCAAATGAAAACCATAAAACGTAAGAGAAGGAAGTTCATTTCAAATGAGACATATATTTCATGATATACCATTTACAAAGGCATCCTAGGTATAAATTGTGTTATATACATTAATGGCCCATGTGATTTTTTTTAAGTAGTCTCCACGCCCAGTGTGGAGCCCAACGCAAGGCTTGAACTCATGACGGTGAGATCAAGACCTGAGCCAAGATCAAGAGTTGGACACTTGGGGCACTTGGGTGGCTCAGTTGGTTAAGCGACTGCCTTCGGCTCAGGTCATGATCCTGGAGTCCCGGGATCGAGTCCCGCATCGGGCTCCCTGCTCAGCGGGGAGTCTGCTTCTCCCTCTGACCCTCCTCCCTCTTGTGCTCTCTGTCTCTCATTCTCTCTCTCTCAAATAAATAAATAAAATCTTAAAAAAAAAAAAAAAGAGTTGGACACTTAACTGACTGAGCCATCCAGGCACCCCTCCATGTGGTTTATTTTTATTTTTTATTTATTTATTTATTTTTTTAAAGATTTTATTTATTCATTTGAGACACAGAGATACAGAGAGAGAGAGAGAGAGAGAGAGAGCACGAGCAGGGGGAGAGGCAGAGGGAGAGGCAGGCTTCCCACTGAGCCAGGAGCTGGACATGGGGCTCGATTCCAGGACCCTGGGATCATGACCCTAGCCAAAGGCAGATGCTTAACATCTGAGCCACCCAGGTGCCCTGATTTTTTTTAATAACCAAAAGATATTCTCTCTTTGAGGAGACAAGAATCTTCATAACGTATCTTCCTCATCACAGGTGGCAGTACTCTTTCCCTCTCTCCACTCAATGGCCATATATTTTTTAAAAGATTCTATTTTTAAGTAATCTTTACACCCAACATGGGGCTCGAACTCACAATCCCAAGATCAAGAGTCCTATGCTCTACCGACTGAGCCAGCTAGGTGCCCCTCAACGGTCATATTTTTCGCTGAAAGCTATTTGAGAATCGTATCTTAAATTATTTAACAGGAAAAGAGAATTGTCAAACAGAGAGACATTTGTGGATTGCCCCACCTAATAGCATATTTATACACTATTTGGCATTGCTGATGACAGATGCCATGTTTGAACCTTTCAGTCTTGGATGTGAATCATATTTTTGCTCTCTTGAATTACATAGAAAAATTATACTGTTGCAGGGATCAATCCTGGTTATTTTGCTTTCAGAGACATTAGAATGTGTTTTCCTCTGGGTCTTATTTCTAATATGCATATATTTTAGCATTCCTTATCAAGAAGTCTCAAGTATTATTCATCTGTTGTAGCTGTTTTCATATTTCCTGTAGCTTACAGTGTAATCACTGAAACTCCTTTTGCTAATTTAATAACCACATTGCTAGCTTACAACTCCACCCCTCTCCAGGAAATACACACACATATACAATTTTATACTGCTTTTGTACTTGAGTTTCGTTCCAAAATCTACTGTGCCTCTATTTTGTAAAATGTCTAGTTTGCCTCATTCATCAATCTGATAAAATATTTCAAATAATCCTGGACCTTTGGGCTGTTCCTATTTTTCCCAACTCAGAGTCTTGTTTTGGTGGTGTTTTTGCCTTTTATAATTTCCTTTGTAGCCAAGCCAAATTGCATTATTTTTTGTTAATTTTACTGAGGTAAAATTTATAGACTTAGGTAACCACCACCACAATCTAAACATAGAAGAGCACCATCAACCCAAAAAGTTCCTTGATTCTCCTTTATGAGGTAATACAATTCTCTCACTTCCAGCCCTAGGCAGCCACTTATCTATTTCTCTCACTATGGTTTAGACTTGATTAAGAATTTCATAGAAATGGAATCATATAGTAGGTACTTTGTTTTTGGCTTATTTCACTCATCCAAATCCTTTGTAGAGTCAGCCATGTTGTTGCAGTTATCAGTGGTTCCTTTTTAAAAATTTTTGTGTAGCATTCCATTGTATGGATGCACCACAATTGATTTATTTACCTGTTGGTGGACATTTGGTTTGTTTCTGCTTTTTGGCTATTTTTGATAAAACTGCTGTGAACATTCATGAACAAGTCTTTGTTTGGACATATGTTTTTATTTCTCTTAGGCAAATAGCTGGGAGTGAAATCACTAGGCTATATGGTAAGTGCATATTTAACTTCCTATGGAACTGCCAAACTGTTTTCTATTCCCACAGTGTATGAGTTCCAGTTGCTCCACATTCTCACTAACACTTGTAATTATCAGTCTTTTCAAATTTTAGCCATTCTAGTAAGGTGAAGAAGTATCTCATGTTGGCTTTAACTTGGATTTCCCTCATGACTAGTGATGTTGAGCATCTTTTTATATGCTTATTGATCATTCATATATCTTCTTTTTTGAGGTGCACATTTAAATAGTTTGCCCATTTTATTGGGTTGTTGGTTGTTTTTCTTCTTGAGTTATAGAGGTTCTTTATGTATTGTGAATATGTATTTTTTGTCAGAAATATGTATTGTGGCTATTTTCTCTGAGTATGTTGTTTGCTTTTTCACTTTCTTAACAGTGTCTTTCCAATACCAGAAGATTTTCATATTGATGAATTCCAATCTGTCCATTTTTTTCCTTTGGTTTGTGCTTTTTGTATACTATCTAAGGAATATGTCTAGCCAAGGGTATGAAGATTTTCTTCTAAGAATTCTTCAAGGAATTTTTTTTTTAAAGATTTTATTTATTTATTTGAGAGAGAGAGAATGAGAGACAGAGAGCACGAGAGGGAGGAAGGTCAGAGGGAGAAGCAGACTCCCTGCCAAGCAGGGAGCCCGATGCGGGACTCGATCCCGGGACTCCAGGATCATGACCTGAGCCGAAGGCAGTCGCTTAACCAACTGAGCCACCCAGGCGCCCCTCTTCAAGGAATTTTTGTTTGAGCTTTTACTTTTAGATCTCTCATCTGTTTCAATTAATTGTGTATATTGTGAGATAAGGGTCAAGGTTAATTTTTTTCTAAGCCAATAGTCAATTGTTTCAGGACGATTCATTGGAAAGACTATTTTTCCTCATTGAGTTACCTTGGCACCTTTGTCAAAAATCAGTATGTCGCGGCACCTGGGTGGCTCAGTCGTTCAATGTCTGCCTTCAGCTCAGGTCATTATCCCAGGGCCTGGGATCGAGCCCCGTATCGGGCTCCCTGCTCTGCGGGAAGCCTGCTTCTCCCTCTCCCACTCCCCCTGCTTGTGTTCCCTCTCTTGCTGTGTCTGTCTCTGTCAAATAAATAAATAAAATCTTTAAAAAAAAAAAAAGAAAATCAATATGTATGGATTTAGCTCTGGAATCCCTAGTCTCTTCCATTGGTTTACATGTCACTCCTTTACAGCAATATAATGCTATCTTGATTACTGTAACTTTATAGTAAATTTTGAAATCAGGTAGTATAAGTCCTCTAAATTGGTCGATTTTCAAAATTATTTTGGCTTTTCTGGTCCTTTGTGTTTCGGTACAAATTTCAGAATTGGCTTATCAATTTATGCAAAACTTTTCATGCATTTTGATTGAGATGGTGTTGAATTCAGAGACCAATTTGGGCCAGTTTTCATCTTAAAGATTGAGCCATCTGATCCATGAACATGGCATATCTCCACATTTGTTTAAGTCTTTAAAATCTGTCTCATCACTGTTTTGTAGTTTTCAGGGTACCAGTACTACATATATTTTGTTCATTATAAGTATTACTTCATAATTTCATTTTCCAGTTGTCCATTTTTTTGTATACAGAAATACAATTTATTTTTTGTATTGACCTTATATCTGGAAAACTTTTCTATTTCCTTATTCTTTCTGGTAGCTTTTTGTAGGTTTCTTATAATTTTCTATTTTTAGATCAGTAGTGTCATCATATCACATCAAAAGGAGAGTAATGTCATCAGGGAATAAATCCAGTTTTTCTCCATCCTTTCCAATCTCTCTGCCTTGTATTTATTTATCTTCCTTTATTTCACTGAATAGAGCCTCTAGTACAATGTTGAAAATTTTCTGGAGGACTCTTTCTGTTTGTTTTTTGGTGGTGTTGCTTAATTTGGTCCTATTGAATCATATAGTTACTTAGCTATGAAGCCCCTCCTGCTTTAGATAAGCTCTCACTTAGTAAATTGATGCTCAACCACACTAGTAATCAGAAATATATAAATTAAAATAACGATGAGATATTGTTTTATATCTATGAGATTTGCAAAATTTAGAGAGCCAGATACATGTCAGATGTTGGTGAGGATATGGGAAAAGGGAAGTCTCATGAACTGTTGGTGAGAATGTAATCTTGTACAGCCATTCTGGAGAGAAATCTGGCTCTCATTAGTGGAAATTAACAATATTTGCACCTGTTTATGTATACATCATCTTCTGAGTATTTGCCTCAGAGGAACTCCCATACACGTTCAATTCCAAACTTCTGGATGATAGAGGGAATTGTAGGCTAGATGTCCATGCCTAGGGGAATGAGTAAACATAATGTAGAGGGTGCACACCATAAAATGATCCGCAGATATTAGAAGCACAAACTAGGTTCATATATGGTGACATCAATAAATCGGTAAAAGGTATCACTGACTAAAATAAAAAGAAACAAAATGAGTTCTATAGCATCAGACAATTTATGTAACTTAAAGCCATAGATAGACACACAACCATACTACAAATTTTATAAGGACACATTATAATCGAGAGAAAAGGCAGTAGGTATTAAGAATGATAATAGGAAAAACACAAATTTAATAAAATAACACAGGGGCCTTGAACTTACCATAATGATGAAACTATTTAGTTAACTGAGGAATATGATGAACTCAAGTCTTTAGTCCTGAGTTTAATATAATATAATAAAGCATTTAAATTCTCGTGCAGTGTTAAATGAGAGTAGGATATACACCAATATATGTAGTGTGATCCCATTTTCTTTTCTTTTTTTTTTTTTAAGCTTTGTACATACGCCTAGAGAAAGTACCATAAGGAAAAAGCATAGCTATATGAACCATGGTTGTCACAACAGGAGTGTGGCTGGTAAAAAGAAGAGTGCTTTTCAGGTTTCATTTGTGCCATTGAACCTTTCTCAGTTTCCAAATCCTTCACAATTGGAATGTATAACCTTCACAAGAAAAAGGATAACTGTTATTTTCCTACAACCATATTAATTAAGAAAACTATATCTAACAACATTTCTGCAAATTAGCATGATCGCCAGTAGTCCTTTGAAATGAGTAAAGCCCTGTTTCAGGGCACAGAACCCCCATAATCCACAGAGGCATAGTTTGAGAGAATACCTGTCCTCCAGCTGGTCAAGGCATCACTTTGCCATGGGTACCGTAGTTTCTTTGCTCTCTGAAGAAAGCATTGCTTAAATGCTGGTCTCTCGTGCTTTGAGAATGGTAATTAGTCTGATGGGCATGGGCTCTTTTCTCCCACCGACTGAGACTGTCACTGTAATACTTAGAAATAGCACAAGTTAAAGTAATATGTTTCTAAAGCTGGAGTAAAACTAAATTAATAAGGTCTTAAACCATTAAGAAGCAATTAGAAATATAAAAGCTCTATGAGCAAAAACAAAAAACCAACTAATGGAGAGCGGCGAGCAGGAGGAAATGATTCTAGTGTTATAACAGAAGCAGGAGTAGCCTTCAAACTGGCAGAATAATAAGATGTTAAGGTACTAGAAAATATCATGAAACGCTAATAGAAACTATGACATGGGAGTGATAAGAAAATATGGTTTTAATTCAATAAAGGAAGTCGCTGAAGGAAGGACTGAACGAGAACAGCTAGACATTTCAGGGTCAGGACGTCTTTTCACTTTCCCACCTTTCCCAGAGCTTATTTGTAGAGCTGATGTGGAAGTTCCTGGTGTTTAGTGAGGGAGCGGGAGGTCTCTACATTTCTGTAAGATGCTGTACAGTGAGTGATGAATAATTACATTAATAAGTATTATTTTTAAACTCAGGTTTTTAAAAATTAGAACAACTGTCTTGTAAGTCTATAAACGTCTTTATATTTTCCTGCTTTTGAACTCAGTGTGTTTTCACGTTGGTGTCCAACGTGAATTGTATGCCCATCAGTTCTAAACAAAACATTTCCTATGAAGTGGAAAAGCCCCACTTGCGTAATTTTGGAACTCTTTAATTCATTTGCAAATCAGGTCATTCCCTACTTAGTTGTGCTGTTGAATATTCTTTTTCAAAATGTGGTTTTCTGGACCATGATGCTCTGTATCAGAATCATCAGAGTGTGTATTGAAAAATGCATATACTTAGGTCCCACCACTTCTGGGGTCTGGATCTAGGGTCTACATAGTTATCAGGTGTCCTTGTTTGAGGGTCATTGCTCCAGGGGTACAGAGATCCCCTATGTCCACCCTCAAGGAAGAGGAGTGTTGATCTAAATTCATCATATTCAAAGGTACCAGTCAGTTCCTTGTGATTGTGGATGGAGACAATATACCTTGTTCAAAGATCTAGGGGACTTGGATTAGACCTTTTTTCATACACGCATGATGGCGATGCTATTAACATTTTGCAGGAAAATTATTTGTTGTATGGGACTAACTCAAACATGGCTGGTGGTGCTTCCCAGTCATTATGACAACCCGAAACACCTCTGTACTTTTCCATAACCCCATAGAGTATTGTTTGACAACCACTGGTAAGGCACAAATGGCAATCCCATTCTCCTTGCCATTGATTTAGTTTAGGAATGGACACGTGACCCTATTGTGGCCAGTAAATACCTGAAGGAGAATCTGCGG